>NW_027284457.1:0-193380 GCF_046629955.1 Centroberyx affinis | reverse complement strand
TTCACTACAATGGAAAAGCACTGGACCCAGACAATATGTTACTGAACCCAGACAATATGTTCAGGCTGCAATCCATAAACATTTCAGCAATCGCTCTTTTCTCTCAGATAGGGCCGCCATGGATTCACGGGGTGAAAGAAGAAGATGGAGAAAGGAACAAATGCTAAAGGCTAAATGAGGTATCCACTATAGAGGAATGGCTCTACATACTATATGCTGTGATGTCTTTTCCCATTCTGGCTTTTTCAGGCTTTGGTCGATCGGGAAACTTCAATAGATCTGAAAACTCCAGCTGGTTTTGAAGCGCACTTGTGTGTGCTTTTTAATCCCATCAAAGATATAGAGAGAGTGTGTTTACTACAACATCTAGCGTTTTTTCTTTATTGAGACTCAGTAACTGGAGGGCTGAGAGGTCCAGCATGTAATATCATCATCAATAAAAAGGAGGGTAAGCTATGACCTGCAGTCGGTGATCATCATAAGGCAAGCAGCCGGCAGTATAAACAAACACAAATTATATTTTCAGATAAACATTAATTTATGCTTTTTCACCCTGAAAATGCCCTGTTTTCATATGCTTCATACCACTTTCTGTGGTGTATATTATGTATTTACCTCATTAAGATTTGTCACGCTGATCATCAACATCAATATGAGTCCACTAACATTTCCATTGCGAATGCACAAGGTATAGTCAAACGAAATAGAACACTATCATTAAGGGTTTCAGCAGTGATGGTGGTGTAATAGTGTGGGGAGGGCTTTTATTGTCATGGTGTAGATCCACATATTCCCTACACAGTGGCGACTGTCATATGAGCCCCACATGCTTCTATTCTACATCCAATACTGTTGTACTGCAGCTCCCACTGCAGTTGTTTCCTTCTCAATAGTCGAGCTGACAACGCACATTTTACCTTCCTTTCTTTCATCTTTTCTAGTTCAATTACAGACCAACATCATTTTCTAAACAACTCCTCTGGGCGGTAGCGACATTGCAGCACTGTAAGGCTGGGTTCACACTTTAGATGTGCAGGAGCTGCAGATGTGCTTGTAATTTCACTACTCATGACGACTACGAGCCTGAAAACTCCAGTACTTCAGTGGCACTATAGGAAAAGTCAGCTCTCCGCATCAGCCAACAAGAAGAAAAGAACCCCACCAGGATCGAGCAGTGGTTCCGCTGATGTTCGGACTACAACCAAACAATAACGGAAGTATCAGGGGCGTTGTTAGGATTTCAGAACATCCGGGGCTCTGCCCAGAGGAAGTCACAGAACCATACTAGGGGGGTCCGGGGGCATCAATTTTTAAAATTTCAAGAGCAAAATGCATCAATCTGGTGTAATTTGACATGAACATGGGTGTAAATGAAGCAGCATAGTAAACAGTTTGAGCAGCCAACAGTGACACAGTCTGTCAGGCTCTCTCCTCAGGCCGGCCTCCTGAATTCTTCTCTCGACACTTATTTGTCTCCTTTGTCTCGGTCTCCTCCTCTCTCTTGTTCATTTCAGGTTTTGCAAAAATTTAACAGAGACACAGTTATCAATTAATATATAAACCTTTAAATATATATGATATACAGTATGTGCTCCTCACTCCTCATCTGTCTCTTTACTGTAAAAAAAGATCCAATCCAATCGTAATCCAGTGAGTTATATGTAATCAAAAGTTATATTTCTATATATTTCACTACCTATATCACTATATTACTACAACCTAATAGTGAGCTACTTTGGTTTATTTGTTACGTATGGAAACTTAACTTTAAGCATAACTCATTTTAAGAAGTCAATTATTTAACCTGTGATGTCCTTCTGTTAGGAAGCTGATATTTTCAATGCCACATCAAAGATCACCATGAAAAGCCTAATCCATTCTGAATGGCTGGAGGAGTCTACCAGCATAGTAAAATATACAGAGGCACAAATTAAAAATTACTTTTTAAAACATTTTCTCACGTTTAATGGAAACAATGTCTTAAGTTGAAAATAATATAGATGTTTCATGTGAAGAGAATTTGTTTTTGCATTTAATGTTCAGCAGCCCACATAAGTAGACCTGAATGGGAGGATTCAGAAGCTAACTGACTAACCAGCTGACTGGAGAGAAATAGTAACATTTTGTTTACAGTGATCCAATATTATATTGAAGATGTTGAGCTAAAAAAAAAAAAAACTACTGTAGCTTGGAGGCATCTAACCATGAAGCTATCAACCAAGTGTCAGTCCAAGCTAACACTCCAGTGTCCATCTGGCTGCCTGTTAGTCAACTCTCCACCACACAGCTGCCTGATTTCTGCTGTCTTTCCAGATATGGATAATCAATCACTTCATTAAACTAACCTATAAAATATCTTATCTTTCTTCCTCTTTTGAAAACGTGAAGAAGATCCATAACCTGTCTTGTCTTTTTCTGACATTGTGTTTCCTGGCTGTAGCCCACCTTGTCTTCTCTGACCTAGACTAGGACTGACCGATTAAAATCATCCATAACGTAGCCTGTTCCTTTAGTTCAACTCAAACTACACGATGACAGATTGGCAGAGCCTCCTACCAAACAGACACACATAGCAAGCAGCGGCAGGTGAGTTCGATTTGTGTCCCGGCCTGTACCTTGATGCACCCAAAGCCAGGCTTCAAAGCTGGCTCACGTAAAATAACCGGCCCGCTCTGACTACTAACTCGAACTCACCCCGCACTCTGTGGGGCAGATCTCTGTAGACAGGCTCACAGTGGAGCGTGGATGGTGAGAGGTGACAAAAATCTTGAACAATGTAAAACTTCACTTATGACTACATATTAACTGATCAAAAATATTCAGGGCTAATCTCAAAATATTCAGGGCTTAAGCCCCGAAAGAAAGACCTTGGCAACGCCACTGGGAAGTATTATATTATCAAAGAAGGTGTAGCAGCCAAAAATTAAAATGCAATGCAATTTAAATGCAACTTTTGTGATGAAATTAGGCAATAACATAGCTTATGATGGTATAAATATTGCGACTTGACAATAACTGCAGCTAGCAAATCAGTCAGGTTGGCCAAAACTTATTTTCAATATAAGCTCTTTGTGTAGGCTAGTATGCTAGCTAGCTAGCGGCACTCGGCTGCCCAGCTAACGTTAGCTGTATAGGCCGAATCACTGCGACATTGCACTAACAACAACAGTCACTTCTGGGTAGACAACTGCCGATTGATTTGAATTGCGGAGATATCGGCAAACCTGTTTATTTCTGTTGTCATTTTCAGCCGTAACTGTAACGTTTAAAGATATATACCGTATTTAAACACGGTGGTCCGACCTATCTGACGTTTCTGCTGTGCTTATTTTACGTACTGTGTTAGCGTCTTTGATAAACCAAATCTACAACAGCGACATCTCACCGCCGGTCGGACTAACTGCTAGTTTTGGGTAAACTCAAGCTGTCATTTTCTTTAGTCTGTGGCCCAACAGGTAAATTAGGTCTCCAAAACTAACGCTAGTGAAAGTGTTGTTATTAATAAGATATGAAAGCATCAAACATCAATCAATTATTCATCAATCAAACTGTCCCGGATCTCCTCCCTTTTCAGACGCTGAATGTTGTTCCTCGCCCCCGTTTGCTCCGCGCCATTAAATGGTATGTACGTGACGCAGGAGTTGTCTACCCAGAAGTTATTGTAAACAAACATTGTGACTGGTTCTATAGCTAGCAGACTTTCCTCCTACCCAGTCAAAAACTTCAATAGTGGTCTATGGAGAGTGCCTCCAACCATGGTAATACTGCCAGCTGGTATTGTGTAACCAGACTCCACGGTCCAGACAGATAAAATAACTGTTCATTACTGGAAAAAAGTCCAGCTTTAAATCAGTATTGCATGCAGTGCAGTGCAAGGCAGGACTTCCACGCTGTCTAGTGTTGCTCTGACATAATGGGCCTGAGTGGGCGCTCCTATGGGCCCTCTAGCTTTGTAATGGCAGTGGAAAGCGTATCAAATACTGTTTCAATCTCTCCCATTCTGTTTGGATTACCCAGGCCTTGGCAAATGGCTAACATCCCTCTCATGCTCTTCTATTTACCGGGTGAACACTTACGCCTTACTGATAGGAGCTACTGTAATAGATAATAGCTCCTCTGCTGCTTTGATATTATTATTGTAGATAGAACTGCGTGTGTGTTTTCTGCCTTCTCCTTCAACAGATAATTTTGCTCGACTCCAATTATTGATAAAGAAGGCCCAGCGGGAAAAAAAAGGTGAATATACATCCTAGGGGAAGCTCACGTCGACGCCAGCATGCTGGAAAATGAAAATGTCACAATGAAGTGAAATATCACTTTAAATGCTGCTTAGATGAGAGTCTGAGTGCAAACACCCTCAGAATGTGTGTGTGTGATTGTGTGCGCTTGTGTGTGTGTGCTAGTCTGCAGCCTCCATGGGGAGTCTTTACACATCTAATCACTTCAGTCCCCTGAGTCGGTGTGCTAATTAGGTCTAAAATATACATCATAGATTCCCTAGTCTCTTTAATTAAAAGTTGATGCTACTTATTCCGCAATCAAGCGATATGACACTTTTTCATGCTTGGAAAAGTGTCCGAAAAGTGTTTCTCAAATGCAAGTTAGACAACATGAAAGGCGCAATTTTGAGGAAAGATAGGATGCTATATGCTTCTCCATGTTCTCAAAAAGCATCCATTTTTGCCTTTTTAACTGAGAATATCAATAAAAGGGAATAGCTATGAAATTCAAAAAGATGAAATAAGGAGTTTGGAGGGTAGGGGTAGTCATTTCAGTGATTGATGGAGGTCAGTGATTCAATGATGTCAATGATGATGAAGTCTAACCCAATGGAATATCAGTCTGGAAGAGAAAGACAATTGTATTTGATGGGAGGGGTGGAGGGGCGGGACTGTTCAAAAATCTGTGATGGTTTTATTGGTTGGAATTTGTATTTGCGCCTACTGGTGCAGCATGAGGTCACCATTAAAGATACTCTGTTTTCCAGGAAGTAAAAGTAAGGGAAGTTTATTTCATGGGGACTTTAAGAGTGGTAAACACACAGGTGAATGAACTATAACCTCCACTTGGTGATCATCATAAGGCAAACCACCACCAATAGACACAAATGCAATGAAACTTTCAGAAAAGCATTAATTTAATGTAACATTTACATGTAACATTTTATGTTGAGCATTTCCCCTATAAAGACCCTATCCTCATATACTGTCGGTTTCATACTATTTTCTATGTTAGGCTATATAATATAAAATGAGGTCATAAAGATTTATTACAGACAAAAAGTCGGTGGATGTTGATTTAATTTGGGAAATAGAAAAATACATGATTTAAAGTGATAATTTCCGAGATGCCTGTTTTTCTTGATATTGGCAACACTTTGGTGATAAGCGGTAATTGCTTTGGTGTTTTGCACTCAATGTAGGCACTGGTCCAACATAATAATAAAGACACTCAATGTAGACTGCGGCTAATAAATAATAACAAAACCTACCAGTTCAACAGAAAAAGAGCCACATCTGTATCTTCCCGCAGTCCATTCTCCTTCTCAAGTGTTTTTCATCTTTGATGTCAATGCCGATGTTCACTCTAGTTTCTTAGTTTAGTTAGTTCACTCTAGCTTTTTAACAGCTCGCCTCTATTTCTTTTTCCTTGGATTTTCTGTTGAAGTTTGAGTTTCTGTAACACAAACACAATCAAAAGACCATGTATACAGTACATGGCACTCGCTAAACTGCCCACTTCTCACATTGTTCCAAAGTAATGGTCTTGCTTCCTGTTTTTTTAAACATCGTTTTGGTAGGTTTTGATTTGCAAGAGGTGGTAGTTCCAGAAAAGTCAAATGAGCTTTGATGAAAGAAAAACTTTGTCAGATGTGCTAATTGGTGACAGACAGGAACAAAGGATGTGATGGCATCAACACTAACTGCTTAGCTTACTTAGCTTATACAAACTGATATAGAGGGTGAGACCATCAGCGGGTGCAGTGGGTGCTTGGCCAACAAAACAAACAGTCATAAGTTGAATAAGCATATAATGAACAATCATCGACTATTCCGTGGGTAATAGTTTTTTTTAAGGTGCTGGTGGCTGCAGGAGTGAACAATGTCCATAGGTAGGTATGTTCACTACACGCTAAAAAATAAACTAACTTGTTTTTCTTTTAGTGTTCTTTTTTTACTCTTATTTTCATTAGGCTATCAGCAAGTTTGAAATATCTCTCAACGCTTAAATGAATTGTTTGCTATTCAAACATTAGCAGGACTGTTACCATCCAAGAAATGACAAATCAAACAATGGCATCATTAGCTAAAACGTCATTAGCAAACGTGTTGTTTGAATAGCAAATAACTCATTTCAGTGTTGGGAGATATTTCAAAGAAATGGACTTGAGGTAAAGTAATCAAATTTTTTGACATTAAGAAATAAGAATCTGTGTTTGTGTGTACATATAAATTGAACAAAAAAATAACAGTTTTTGTCTAATCTATATAAGATCTTTTGAGGGCTATTGGCTGATCTTTGGTGGCAGGTGATGTCACCAGCTGTTTTACTCAATAGAAGGTGACATCACCTGGTACCAAAGATCAGCCAATAGCAGATGACAATTTCAGTAGCATGCTTTTTACCATTAGATGTCAGGCTTAACACAGATTTGGGTTTGGTGTTTAGTTACTCATTAAATTAGTACTATTAATACTAATAAAGAAACATGATAGTATTTGAATCAATTTTTGGCCGCATTCATAAACATAATCATAATCATTCATAAGCCATTCATTTCAAAATATGCAATCATCAAACAGTACAAATAAGATTATTTTCTCATGTTCATGTAACATTTTATGTTGAGTTTATAGTAAGAGCAAAGCCAATTTTGATAATAAGGCTGATTTTAACATAATCTGATGCATTAATATCATCATGCTTTCCTGAGGAGTGGGGGAAGCATGGGCGTAATTTTAGGTAGGGACGGTAAGGACATGTCCCTACCACTTTTGACGGCCTGTTTAATTGTCCCTACCAGTAATTCTGATCAATGATCATACTTTTTCTGTGAAAACATTTTATTGGCTCCACAAAGGGTCAACCCGTTTTGCTCCTGTCACATGTACAAATATAATTTCCTCATACAAGCCAGACGCTGTTTTGGTGACTTGTTTCCAGTTTCCCCTGTATTTTGCTAACAGCTAGCAGCACTGGCTCAGCAGCCTGTGGTCAGGCTTCCTGTCAGCGTGTGGCTGTATGTTTTGACATCAGATCTAACAACAGCGCTTCACTCTTGGGTGGCAGGCAAAAAAGGAAAGGGGACATAACAGTAAACATATAACAAGGCCTAATGGCACTGTTTAAGTGATAGATAAACACTAATCATATTTTAATGTGTTTTCTATTCATATTGGATTCATGTTATCAGATGAGTGAAGCAACGAGTTGCAGTTGATGCGTATAATGAATTAGTGATAATAGTTGAAGTACATCAGAAATTAATTATAGCCTAATGATGTATATCCAGCAAAGAAAGGTAGAATAGCTATATTTTCTCTTCATGTGAGCATGATTGCTTGTAGTCACTCAGATAAATCAATGTACACTTCAGATCCAGGATGAAGGGTAGAGCAGCAGCACAGGGGCAGGCAGCAGCTCTCCTGCAGCTGAGGCTCAGGTAACATTATAACATTATGACAAGGTGGACAAACTGGATCTCAGGGCCATATACGTTTGTGTCTATCAGTGACAGGTGCAGGTGTATTCGGGCCATACAATTAGACATTGGTGCAGGCAGGGTCATCCTCAATGGAGGGAGTGTCGGTGCCAGTGTTAGCACAGAAAGGCATAGAATAGAGGCATAGAAAGCTGTGTGGAATTTCAGTAAATGTAAACACGTGCATGAGCTTCACTCGCCTGGGGAGGCTCTGTAAATCCCCCCCCCCACGGTGATGTGATGGGCGTGAGGTCCAGGCTTGCCTTTCCACACTGACCTTTTATTAAAAATCAGATATCGTCCACCTGTAATATGATGGGGGGGATTTCTCGCTGACCACAGCTAGTGAATATGTTTAGGCTTTTTTACTTTTTTTTATTTTAGATGTCTGCCCAGAAAAAATCATTCCAGCGGTGTGGAAGTATTTTACACAAGGACGTGCGAAAGGACATGAAAGGATGTGTTTTAATTACTTTTTGGGTTCAGCTGTTCGAGATTACTCTCTCTCTCTCTGTGTGTGTGTGTGTGTGTGTGTGTGTTGGACAGCAACCTGGAGCTACGCAAAGCTCTACAGTAAGGTAAGTGATGAAATTTTCAACACAATCAATTGTCATGCTGGCAAAAACTAGAAAAAGAAGGCCCAGGTTGAAAGTAACTGGAATTATCCATCATGTTTTACATAACAAAAAATCAGCATATACTGTACATAGTGTTTTGTAAATAATTCATCTAAAAATTTTTAAATTACCGACTAGTTTTTCATCGCAATGAAACAGGAAAATGCGCTCTGACTTTGCTCAGCGAGGAACAAAAAGTTCTAACTGATATGCAGATTTACACATTCATTATGAAATAGTAGCTAAATGGAATATGTTAACAATACAATTAATAATAAAACATAAAGCCAAAAGTGAATTTGTGTCCTTATTCAACATATAAAATTGAATTCTGATAGGATAATTGACCTGTGCCTCGCCATGAGGAGCTGCTAACCCACCTACAGCAAAAGAATTTCATTATCCTGGGTTTCAGTGGAGAGTTTTAGTGTCCCATGACGGTCTAAATGCGGTTTTGTTCCACGAATAGAGGCTTTTTCAATAATAACATTTTGGGGGAAACACTGACACTAATTTTGGGGTATGAAAAAGGCACAATTTAAAGATAAAAAAAAAAGAATATTGGCTAGAATATCGGTAGCTTCAATCCAAAACGATCAGTATTGGCCTTCAAACCCATATTGGTCAACCCCTATTGGGCTGACTAATGCGAAGTGACAGGCTGGCTGAATATAGAGGTAGAGCTTGCTGGCAGCTTACCGACCATGCCTGACCACATCACAATGGGTCACTGTGGGTACACAAACATAAAGAGGGTCATGTTGATGTGACACGCCGAGGCCACGGAGCGACAATGTTACATTCCTCATGGCTGAACTACTAAGAGAGCCTTCATTTTTCAGAGTGAGTCCAACTCAAGTGACCTCCCATTTATTTCCACTCTGGCCAGAGCTACAAAAAAAGAAAAGTGGCCTTCAGAAGATTTCATTTTCTGTTTTCGTGTCTTTTCCCACTACTCTACTTTCCAGAAAGCTGTAAGAAAGAGAAAAACAGACAACAAACATAGTACTTAGCTCCGGCTGTGAGGTCAGATAAAAAAAAACGGCGGCCAGATGCTCCAGGAGCGACGGTAGCTTGGAGGGGTAAAGAGAGGGGTAAAGGGGGGGGGGGGGGGGGCGGTCTAGCCTGGGCTTGGCATGCCTGCTTTCCATTAGAGCCTTGTCCCCTGGAAACCCCTCCCCCCCCCTCGGGTTCACGCTCCGCAGCCCGCAACACTTGACCCGGTCATGATTGATGGGATAGCGCCGCACACGGGGCGACCAATCACTTTACACTTTATCAGATGGATGCACAGGCAGCATAGGATTACAGTAGGGCTGCTAACGCCCTACTGTTGCCGCCGCCCGGCCCCGCGCGCGTTTTGATCCCACGACAGAGATCAAGTCATTACCCGCCGTCATTTATCACGGCAAGGACAGTTCCAATCAACTTGAAATCGCTCGGCGGTACTTGAAGTATATGTCCCACATGAAATCTATAGACCTGCTTATGCCGGCAATTTAAAATCTCATTTTCTGTGCACTATTAGTGTACAACATATTTCTTTTTGTGATTTATCTAATGCGTGTTTTTCTAATCAATGCGTGATTTGAGCAAATGTCGGAAATGCCTGTAGAGTAACGCATGTGAACAATGAACAAAACAATCTAGCCCTCTCGGCTAAGGAATTAAGCGGCGCTGATTGTTTGCATGCAGCCATAGGCAGATAATATGCTTTTGCAGATATGATTTAAGAAGACGGTTCTGGACCGAATCTAATGCTCTGACATCCAGCGACATTTTCAAAATCTGCAACGTGGCTTGTATCAATAATCACTCCATGCACACTCATCAGTGGTCTCCCGTGGACAGCAGGGTGATCCGAGACTAACTAATCAGGAATAAAGAACGCTCCTGAATAATGTAACCCAGTAACCTTGACCATATCAAACAGATAATCCAGGTACACTGAAAACACACTGGCATTTTGTATTTTAGGCCACTGCCTAAGGCAGCACCTTAAGCCACTGCAGTCATTTGGCAGTAATATTCAAATTCTCAACCAGCGCTGTAGTACCTGAGTCCTGTCTGCAGACCACTTTTCTGCCATCTTGGACTCGTCTCAGTCCCCTGTCTACCTTGACTCGGACTTGTCTTGGTCTCGGCCACTATTGGACGTTGTTTCAACTTGTTCCACCTATCTAGAAATTTCAAAGATGCGTTTTACGACACTCGGTCGACCTTTGTTTATTTTCTCCCCAGCACTACACACAATTTAGAGGATATCTGTGTATGGAGGCTTTGTAGTTGTGTCACAAGTCTCCTAGCAACCACCTCTGGACTGGAGAACAGGCTGTGCGCAAATAATGGCAAAGTATATAACCAGATCGATTCAGTAACATTCTCAGTGAACAGTCTGATGGGGTAGATTTGTTTCCTGATGAAGGTTACTGAGACACAGTAAACTGTCTTGTCTTTAGCTCTAGCCTCTACTCCAAAACACTCTGAGTTGTAGCTTATTTTGGTCTTGGTCTTGCAGGACTCTTTTTGCTCTGGTGTCGGCCTTGACTTGGTCTCGACTAACATGGTCTTAACTCCAGCCCTGTTCTCAACCATTAGCGAGACTATTGATACATCAACAGCCTGTCATTGCTCAATACATTCCGGTCTCCACAGAGTTCCAGCAAATCCGCCCCTGCCTCCTCTGAAGCTCTGCGGCTCCTCGGAGGATATTGAAATTCAGAGCAACCAAAGAGCTACCCCGCTTTGATGGCTGGGTAAACAGACTGACAATAAACAATTACTGTTTATATTTTGCGAGATTAACTTTATTGAAGGTGTCCGGGATGACAGCTGAGAAGACACCGCGGTGATGGGCAGTGTTTGCAGCCTGGTGTTATTTTGAGTGCGGGACAATACGGCAAAAAAAATCCAGGGCACTGCAAACCTGTCATTTAAGACATGCTTCTATTCCTTTCTCGTATTTTAAAAATACAATTATAAGGAAGAGGGGAGTTTTTTGTTTGTGGCAAAATTGAAGCACCGTGCATTTATACGCGTCTGGGGACTGTCTTGTGTCTGCAATTTTGTACAAGTGCATAAGAGGGTGTCACTCGAGAGGAAGGAGCAAAAATTACATGTCAGTGTACAAAAAAGAAAAAGAAAAGAGGATCGTAAAACAAAACAACGGGTGAGTGAAACGGAGAGCTCTCGAGATGTCAGAACAAAGTCGCCGCTGTGACATTTCAATTCGAACGCACAGAATCCAGTTGCTTTCATGGGATTTCGGTGGGATTGCATGAAGTGTCCTTGTTTCCTTTTGCATAGCGACTTATAACATCTGTACCGTTTCCCCCCCCGCGCCGCAGTGGACTCCCACAGGGTTCGCTGAGATCAAGGGCGGCTTAAATAGTATAGATTATAGATTAAGTGAAGAGCTTAGCCACAGCCACAAAGGCAACGTATGGTGAGCGAAACAGAGGGAAAACTATTTTTTATGTGCTTTTTATTGGCCACCGCACATACTCGGTGGGAGCTCTCACACACACACACACACACACACACATATCTCTGACAAGTGGAGATGATAGCGATGCCAGCCCACATTTTCTGACAGCCGTGGAAAATATATCAATTTTCCACATGGCCATTTCTGCGATATCTTTGTGCATTAATTTTTATAACTCCAGGCCTGAACAGTACAATAACTACTGTATACACTCTAAATAGGGCTTGTGTTATAAAAGTGATCATAATCTTCGCTTTCATAACATGTTAATTGAGCTATACTGCCTCTATATTCATGTTGGTAAATGCAACATTTCATTAACATTCAACAGTGCTTAACTGGGGGCTGGAAGGACCGTGTTTGATGGATGTCTCCTCTATTAATTGATACATTGGGATTTTGCCCGAGAGGGAATCTGCCCCTGGGGCTCCCCGGGTCAAAAGTTGAATTTTATCATCAGGCAGGAAACCTAATAGCTTTCGCAAATGATCCTTTGGACTTTTTATATCTCAGACTGTTAATTAAATCAGATGCAGCCACTGTGAGGCTTACTTGCTTGGAAGTAACTCTTCAAAAGGATGAATATCGGCATTGTGAAGGATGATGGGCGGGCAGACAGAGCATCAACGTCCTATTCAGCTGCCGAAGGTGATGCGGCTGCGGCTCTAGTTCAGTCAAGTGATTGTTATTGCCAATGTGTAGGTGATCCACTTGTCATTCTTCAGTTCGAACGGCCTCAGGACCAAGTACATGCTTAAAATTCATCCCATCCTTTCTTGTACAGAACCGAGTATGCACTGTCAGCGGCGGCAAGGCTTGTATTTCATGGCTACACAAACATGCCTAGGACCACGGCTCGGATATATGACCTTCATAAATATTAATTTCCAGCGCGGGCGATAATAAATGGAAACGTGGCGGAATATTCAGAGTAATAGACTAAACATAAAAGATTAAAGAGAAACAACAATCTATTTAACGCTTAACTCAAACATTGCGCCGGATCCTACATGTTGAATTAATCAAAGAACACAGAACAACACTCCAATCAATATTTTATTAGCTGGATAGACTTTTGTGGCCAGACACCCTTCTTTGGCGTGCAATTGGGAAAGAAACAAAAATACCCCAGTCTTCGGGGGGGGTCTAATCAACAAGAAAATTCACGAAACAAACAACAAATTCATTCCAGCAGGGAGTGTCGCATAGATAGCTCAATCCACAGATGAATACATCCTAAAACAACAACAGGCCTTTTTCATCCTCTCAGATAAAGGTGAGTATAATCAAGTAGAGTGAAATATGAGTTAGACGTGGTCAGAGGTGAAAGGAGTGGTATGTGGTAACAGCCACGCAACCATTATCATTATGCTGTCCTATACCTGTAGAGTATTGCACAGTGTTGCTGGCCATGGAGAGGAGCCAACACAATTTCACACAAATTAGCCTACAGATATCCTTCCTCCCTGCTTCAAACATCGCTGACAACAACAAAATATGCAAAGTGGTTCACTGATAGGATGATGAAATGGAAATGATATAATGAGAAAAAACAACATCATTACATGGCAGACACAAACTAGACAAACTAGTGTAAACAAGGCAGCCGGTATACCGCATATCCAGACACTTAAGGCGCTGTAATTTATGCGATTTGGTTTGCGTTGTTCGAAATCGCACACCTGATCATGAGTAGAACGCTTTGTCATGATAGTCCAAACTTACCATGACGTATAAGCTGTTATGTGATAGACCATGCCCACTTGCACCCATGAAAACCAAGAGATGTACCAGATTTGATCAAGTCTGATTGGCCAGACTGAGGAATCAGCTTTTTGGTATATATGGCACTCCCTATTGGTTGATATTAAAATGCCTTTGCAGACATGGTTCCTTAATGCAAGTATCATGTTTCACAGTGTTTGGAGCTGTGGGCAATTTGGTAACATTTCACATTAAGTGTTCATGAACTAATGTTAACTAATGCATTTACTAACATGAATTAAACATGAATAACAACATTTACAATGATTAGTTCATGTTAAATGCACATGAACAACTGTATTAATTAATGTTGCTATACATCTCTCATACATGTAAGAGGATATCTTACATGTATAACCCAAAACCCAAACTCTTCATGTATTACTTCAACATATCTTGGCATTAACTAAAGTGAGTAAGTCACAACAAGCATTACCTAATGTGAATTGTGTGTTATTCATGTAATTTGGTAAATCTGTTGTGAAGTGTAAACTCTTCATGTATTACTTAAACATATCCTGACAACTAATAAGTCATGTTTGTTTAAGTAAAACATGAAGAGTTTACACTTAACAACAGGTATACTTAGGTAATGCTTGTTGAGACTTATTCACTTTAGTTAATGTCAGGATATAAGTAATACATGAAGAGTTAGGGTTCAGTTTAGACAATACATTGGCATTAACATTACTTAATGCAGTTGTTTATTGTGCATTTAATATGAACTCATCTTCGTTAATGTCACTTCGGTGTCACTTCAATGCTTAACACATTAGTTAACATTATTAACAAGCATGAATAACAACATTAATTAATGCAGTTGTTCATGTGCGTTTAACATTAACTAATCTTGTTAATGTTGTTATTCATGTTTAATTCAGGTTAGTAAATGCATTAGTTAACATTAGTTAATGAACACTTAATGTAAAGTGTTATTGGCATTTTTTTCATACTCATATGTCAGTCCAATAATGCTATTCCACTTTGGTGACAATTGTTCCTTGATTGTGAAGCAATTTCAGCTGTATAAGGCCGACAGTGTAGGACCTACTGCCTTTATGTGTAAGACTCAAAGTCTTAAAAGTTTAATTTTATGTCCCACAGCCCCACTGTTCATTCTGTTTTTTGTTTCTTGGTTCTATCTGCTGGAGGATGGAAACAGAACAACATGCATGGACGGCAACATTTTTGACACATTTTGTGGGACCTTTTACATATTACATGATCTGGAAGGTATTACATTATGAGTCACTAAAAACCTCAACATTCCTGGTTATGTGTTCACCCTTGTCTGTCTGTCTGAATCAAACATTTAATTTCTCATATTCATAGTTAGGCAAGAACCTGGACTACTGTGCTTTTTTTCCCCCCCAACTCAGGTAAAGATTGTTGGCACAGTCCACCAAACTTGTCACAGCAAGATTTTATTGGACCGGCACTACCGTGCTGTTTCGAGGCAACGTCCAAAGACGCCAACGTCCCATGATGCCTTGCACGTTGTGTTTTAGCAACGTGTTAAGGTAAACAGTTTTGCTGTTCTAATCACACTTTCCAGTATTTCTGTTTTAGCATATTATGGCCACTTATATAATACTAGCATATTATAACTCTGTGTAGTCAATGATGCTTGTTATACCATTGTTTGTACTTTGTTGTTTGAAAGCCCCCCACTCCTAATGAGGAGGTAATGTCTGTAGCCATGGAAACAGACTCTCACGGGTTTGGACACACTAGGGGCAGGCCGACCGCTCGGACCAAAACCACCGTCCGGTACAGTGATTTTTTTTCCGACTACGATTGATAATTTCCCCAGAAATCCCAACCGTTTGTGGACGGAACAAGGCAGCGTGAGCCCACCGTACCCCACTGAGGAAGCATTTGGCAGGCGATAGATCCGCTTTACTAGTCGGCTATAGGCTACGAGCGACAGATTGACACTATAAAACTTTTCACACACACTTGCACTGTAATCACAACATACAGACTGGCCTCAATCAACCCCTTTCCACTTCGTAAAACACGACTGCCATGGGTGACGCCTGCCTTAAATGACATTACAGCGTCTCTCTGAGTGTTATTCTCGTCTACTTTGTAAAGGAGACTAATTTCCTTGGATGTGCTATACATCATGACTGCAGAGCAAGCTCCAAACACAAGTCCTTAGCACAATTAAGAGCTGATAACACATAATTATAGTGGCCATTGTTTGTGTGAAACATCGCCGCAAATTCGCCTGGGCTGTGAAGATATGTCCGTGTCTCTGTGTTTATCTGCGACTAACACTTCATGATTACCTTTGGTTTTTGTTAGATGATGCAAAACTAATTCGCGTTCGGAGATATAATTTGTTTGGCCCTTTGTCTTCTGGTGCAGACAATTCTGGGTTGTACACGTTGTTTTTCTCAAGCGCTGGCAAGAGGATGCTATTTCTGTTGCAAAATTTTGATTACTGTACTTTAGTATACTTAAGTTGGAGAGACAGAAAGCGAGAGAGAGCGCGCGTGAGAAAGGACTGAATGTACAATTGCAGATATACAGGCACATAGCTAAAAACCATTGCACGTGGGTTAGGGTTAAAGAAAAAACGAAAAAGAATAAAGACAGTGCTGGGCTTGACAATCACAAGGCTTTTCTCTCTAAACATTTAGATCTGCAGGCTTGCTCTAATGCAACAGTTGTTCCTACTGCCGCATACGTCGACTATTTAATTCTTCTATGCTTTTGGGACACGCAGAGGTCGGATGTACAAGTGTCACAAAGCTGATACCGCAGGTGACAATATATTTCAGCGTGCAACCAGGACTCCTAATTTGCATTCAAATCAACAACTCATGAGAAATGTGTTTGCTTAGCAGCCGATTCGTAATCCTTCTGCGCACCAAGAATTCCCCGACATCAATGTCAAAGCCAAGAAACGAGCACAAAAAAACCGAAGCAGTTTCTCTGTTTGAAAACCAGAATAGCCACGCTCGCTGTCATCCGCCTCAGCTGAGTAAATTGGAAAAGCACACATCTGAGCATGCATTAGGTCCCATCTGTTTATGTATACAGTCTTATACAGTCTATTCTATATAGTTTATAGACATCCTGTCCCCTTAAACTGTCTACATATTGGCCCGTTATTAGTTCTGCTAAGGTTGTGTGATGAAGCAGCGGAGGTTTCCATTACAATTCGGCGGACATGCCTGGAGGCGGACCGTCTCTTGCTGGGAACTCGTTTGATTGCCTGAGCGCTCAACAAGTTGTCACGTCTTTCAAGAGAAATAAAAAATGGATCGATTTGCAACAAATAAGACAGAATGGAAGGTTAATGAGAACGGCTCCTCGAGATGCCGCGGCAACACTTAAAAGGACCGGTGTAACGAGAATCACATTTCCCTATCTCATAATTGTATAACAAATGATACGTCAGTGTAAAGTTACCCCAAGATATTACAAAATTTGACGAACACCTGTTTAGAAAGTATCTCTTTGGTTGTCAACAGAATCAAACTGTTTTTTACGGTATAAACGAGGGTACAAATGACTTCACATACGCCAGATTTGAATGCTCTGGTTGGTCGACAGCATGCATAGTTAATGAGCTGCCAGTTCAGTCTTCAGTCTGCTGAAATTACAGCACTGGGTATTTGTTCTCCAAAGATAATATAAGATATTGGTATGCAGTGGATGGCACAGATAGAGGGAAAGAATAGGCTCACTCTGTCCCACAAGCTTTGAATGTAACAGGCAACAAAAGCACACTTGGATTTACTAGTAATTTGAGGAGCGGTACAGTCATTCCTTATGGATCAAGAAATCACAAACGTAGAGGTAAGTGAGTCTAAAGCTAGGAGCTAGTTATGCAAATGAGCAACCTGCTAACCTGCTCAACCTGCTAAGATTTTGGCATTAAAGCAGCTATAACAAATAAGATGAACCATTAAAACTTGAAAATGAGACTCCTTGTGTTTAAAATCTAACAAGCATTTTTCTGAATGAATTAAAAGTGCTACATGTAGCATTTCTAAACATCAGTATAGCATCTTTGACTTTACTGAAGATGTTAGAATTAATTTTTCCATCGGCCTTCCACTCCTTCCACCATGTGTCATTGCCAGAAACTCTGAAAGCTTTAGCTCCGTTTGCTCTGGAAGAACAGCGCCCTCTTCCTGTTTTGTGCCGTAAAGCGATTTCTAGTTTTTTAGTTTTTTTTATTTGACAATTCACTTTAAAAGGACAATTCCATGGTTGCAACACCAATGTACATGCACAATTAAAAGAACATCAAGGATAACACAAAAAAGTCACAGGACTTATTTCCATTGTGGTCCTTGTTGTAGTTAGATGTCGTAGAGGTGTGTGTGTGTGTGTGTGTGTGTGCGTGCATGCGTGGAGATAGTGGAATACGGCATTAGCGGCATATAAAAGCACAAAAAAAAACAAAAAAAACATCAATATACAGAAAATATTCACAATGGGCATTAACAGGCATTGTTCAGACAACAAGCTAAGGTACACATTTCCTATCATACTAAAACTGATCCAATAAAAGAGCTACGTACATCACTGCCTACACAACTGTCTTTACAGGGGTACGTTATCTAAAAGCCAGTGTTCCAGTTTTGCCTTAAACGTGACTGGGTTTGTAGTCTGTTTAATGCTGTTAGGAACCTTATTCCAATCCTGGGCACCCGAGTATCTGAAAGAACCTTTACCCATCTGGCTACTGATCCTTACCAGAGTCAGATTTGCTACACTAGATCTGGTGTTGTGCCTGTGAGTCTCTCTGACCTGCGGGAAGTTAATAAGTAATTTGGGGCTACACCATTTACAATTTTGTGAACCTGACAGAGTTTTAACTGTGTCACTCTGGACTCCACAGGGAGCCAGTTTAGCTGCATGAATTGGCTCCTCCCTATGTGTTCTCGTGGACCGAGACCTAGGACCACTCTGATCAGTTTATTTTGGGAGACCTGAAGTTTTATCTTCCACAGCTTGGGAAGACTACAGTACCAGGATGTGCTAGCGTAATCAAAGTGGCACTGGATTAAGCTGGATGCCACGAGTTTCCGACTTTCCCTGTCCAGGAACACTGACTTTCTGGCCAAGAACTTAGTTCTGGCGTTGACTTTTCCTACCACTTTCAGGGCCATACCTGCACCCCCCTGCATTGCCGTCAAGTGTACAGCCCAAGTAATTGACAGATGTTTTAACGGAGACGTCATTACCCTTAAAATGTATTTTGAAATCCTTAGCTTTGTTTAATCTGGGTTTGGAGCCAAACAGAATTGATTCTGTTTTCCCAAGGTGTAAGAAGAGTTTATTATCAGAGAGCCATGCACTGATGTTAGTCAGCTGTTCGCTAAGCCTGTCCTGGAGCTGAGCCAAGTTTTTGTCAGCGACCACCAGAGCTGAATCGTCTGCGTATAAGAACAGGTCACATTTACATGCCTCTTTCATATCATTTATATACACTAGGAACAGCAAGGGGCCTAGCACACTCCCTTGGGGGACTCCGCAGCTTAGGGGGCGGGCTTCTGAGCGATGGCCATTTACTTCCACTATCTGGTCCCTATGCGACAAGTAAGACCTCAGCCATGCCAGTGCTGGTGTGCTCAACCCAAGAGCCTTCAATTTGGTGATCAACAGCTCGTGATTCACAGTGTCAAAGGCTTTCTGAAGGTCAAGCAGCACCATCCCACAAAGTTTTCCTTCATCAATTGCCTTTTTTATTAAGTCAGTTAAATATAAAAGACAGGAATCTGATTGGAAATTGTATAAGAGCTTGTGCTAGCTTAGATGTTCATAAAGCTGCCCATGAGCCACCTTTTCGAGGATTTTTGATGCAACACTGAGGATAGATACAGGTCTGTAGTTGCCTGGGTCAGATCTGCTCCCCTTTTTGTATAACGGATTGATTTTAGCGTGTTTCATGTCCTTGGGGAATCTGCATTGCTCTCGCAGATCCAGCAGATTTCCCGCCAAATCTGAGCGGGTGGCAAACAATGTAGAATGCAGAGTAGAGGCCGCTAGAGACTGACAATCTTCTCTCAGACGGTGTTGTTTGTTTACAGTAATTAAACCAATGCCTCAAAATGATTTATTGTCGTTATAATGCTGCACATAGCACCTTTAAAATCGTCGTGGTGCTTCTTTATAGAAAGAGAAGTGCAGCGTCGCAAAGCTCGAGGCCTTCGCGTACTCCCGTGTACTCTGCTTTTTTCCCCCCCAAAGAACAAGGGAGTCTTTAAAAAATGTCCTCTGAATATCAACAAAACACGAGACAAAGCAGGCAGAGAGGGAGAGAGAGAGACACCGAGCAGCAGATACAAATAGAGAAAGAGAGAGAGAGAGAGAGAGAGAGAGAGCATCTCAGCATTCAGGGCTAGCTGTCACCGCCATTAGAGTGAGACCGACCAAACTTGCCTTCCCTGCAGTGCGGCACTGAAGGGTCCAGTCACCGACATGCTCTTGCAACCCCCCCCCCCCCACCACCACCACCACCCCCTCCCCAAAAAGCTCCCACAGGCTGTATCTTAATGCTGTGTTGTGCTTTTTATCCACCGTCCCCCCCTCCCCCCAACTCTCCCATTCCTATTCTGTTGACTTCTCCCTCCTCCCTCCCTCTCCCCCTTTTTTTTTTTTTTTGCTGCTTTTTACTGTGAAATGGAGCCCTTCTCAATCACACAGCTCTGTTGGCTTGCTCTTTATTTCACTCATCTTTTTTTTTTTTTTGTTCCCTCTCTTTCTCTCTGGCTGGGAGCTTATCTGAGAGGCTCAGCTGCCGGTCGACTGTCCACAGAGAACCCCGGGGCGCAGGCGGGAGAAACTCTGGCAAATATAGCTACTCTTTGGCCCGGCTTTATTTATGTTAAGCACTGAGACACTTCAACTATTTACCGTAACCTCGACTTGAAATGTGGAAAACGATAAGCCGGCCCGCTATTCTTCCGCTAGGATGATACATGTCTCGAATGCCATTGAGATGCGAGTCGACGGGGAGAGGCAATGGCTATGCGGTAGAAAACGAAAAATAACTGAATATAGGTTTCAAAAGAGTCCGGTTGGAGCCTCAGTTTGCACGCTGGCGGCCCCAGATGGCAGCGAGAGGTAACTGTCCGAAATTGAAGGACTTCAATACCCAGAAATCCTGTAAGGTGATGTCATGGCGCACTCATGTTTACCAACCTGGCCAGTCTGTGATGTGTTTATATTGTCCCACTGTGATTTAGGCACATAAGTGTATTTTACGTGTATTTTCCCATAAAAATCTTCCCAAACAGCTTTAACCTTTTGACCTCATTCATTGTTAATACAACTCTTCAAGCGATGGCGATGAACACAAAGTGTCTCATTCACCGATGCAGATCCAGAGTGAAAAAACAGAGCATCAACATAATGACCTTGTATTGTTCGACCCTGTAATTTCCTTCTCCGGGTCTCCTTCAGCATAAATCAATCTAATCAATCGTTCCTTTGTCTTCCGTGAAAGAGCTGGGAGCTGACATCAATACTGTTGCATTCTCTGACATTCCTTATGTCAGTTGGACAAATACTTTTCAGAGAGATGATCCAGCCGTCACGTCAGGTGTTTGCTACATTGGGAGGCTTGTCATATACCGGGCATGATGTGCCATTCGTGGTTTAGATACCTCATGCAAAAGTGATGCTGCAGGTTCATTAGTAACCACAAAGTTACAAAGTAGGGCTTCATTTTGATGCTATCCTATCATAAAAACTAGTTATGGAGAAAGTCAAAACACTGTCTATGCTTGTTTTAGCAACTGTGCATCAGTAGAGAACAATATGAAGCTCATTCTCTAAAGCCCTTCACTACATGATCTACCTATCAAGGCAAGGCAAGTTTATTTATATAGCACATTTCAGCAACAAGGCAATTCAAAGTGCTTTACATAAAACATTAAAAGCACTGAGACAAAGTGAAAAAGATAGAATTCATATATTGCATTAAAAGAATCAAATCGAGTAAAATAGACAGATAAAAGAACACAACAAATACTCCCACTTTTCGATGCACATTGTGAGTGAACCCATATGTTTTTCTTTAATTTACAGATCTCACTGCCCAAGGCAGACAAGAATCATAGATTCTCCTCTTGGTCAAAAACCTCACCATCCACAGATGGATGAGAATCATACAGGGTAAAGCTCTGTCCCCCCACATATAGTGTTCACTCGAGCAAGCAAGCATTACCTGGACAAGACCAATGAAAATTCGTATTTGCAGTGTAACTGTTCATCGAGAACGCGCAACAAATACACTGGCGGGCAGCGAATTGTGTTCCCCTTTACAGAATGTGCAAACAGACTGTTTTCAGCCAGTCTCCACCTAGTAAACACTTTTGAAAGGTGCAAAAAAGCAGGGTGGGGAGTGAGAGGGAATAGGGGTGTGTGTCTGTGATAACACATCACCCACCTCTGCTTTGGGCTGGTAACACTTTTCTCATTGCAAAGCATTTGACACAGGTGAAATACCTACCTTGTAGGGATGCGATATGGTACAATAGGATATGTCACAGTACAATACGATACGATGTGATGCGATACGAAATGATACGAAACAATACACAATATGGGGTTCACAATTCAATACAGCCACAATATGATGTAATAAATAACAGCTCAATGACAATTAAGTCTGACTGTGCAGCATTATGTTTATTTCTGAGCCACAAATCTTTCTAGCAATAATAGCAAATAATATAATTTGGATGGAGAGCTTGTGAAACTGTGATGGTCAAGCCGTCTCATGTGTGATTACTACAGCAGAATAAAATGGAGCTAATATCAAGATTCATTTTTGTGCCCCACGATACGTATCGTCACATTTTTGTATTGCGATATATTGAATTTCGATATATCGTCCCATCCCTGCTACCTTGACGTCACTGATTGAGATGTGGCCAGAAGTGCAGCAAAAAGAAAGTTTCAGCCTTTAGAGAGCAGTGCAACAATGATTTTCTGCCCCTAGGACTTAAGCCAAGAAATGATTAAATTAAGTACAGGATTAATGATGCCATACACCTGTGTTTACGGCTCAAACAACCTACCAATACAAAGAAAATCATGGTGTTTCTGGGTGAAACAAAGAGCACGCTCTTGGTCTGCAGTGTCAAACTGATTTATAAAAGGTGTGAAGAAGAAGAACTTATATGGGACATATCCAGCCAATACCTGAGCACTCTGCAACACTCTTTCATCTGTATGCTGTTGGAGCGAAACGGCATACAGATGAAACGGCATCTCCGTCTGTTTCCACATATTCATCACCATCTAGGGCCTCGGTGTGCGCAAAACGAGAGCGATGGGGGGGGGGGGGGCGGCTGTACGAAATCTTTATGCCCAACGCAATCACCTCGCTTTCAAAATGCAAAGTTTTGCTTTGCATCGGGGAGAGAAAAGGGGTGGGGGTGGGGGGTGTGTACGTCCGAAAATGAATCGCGGCGTTTTTTTTCCCCCCGAATGCCGGTAACGCTCGCAGAGATCCTCCCCGGATTTCAGATTGCAGTCGGCTGAAATCATTCAATCTGTTATGAGCTGTCACCTGGCATTGACTGCGGCGTTTAGTATTCCGGAGCACCCTCCTGTCTGACTCGGCTTGTCGTCCGGGCTTCATTACAGCCTCTCGGGGACGGCGACAGCACTTTGTTGTTCACGCTGAACGGTCTGCTTCACATTATCCCAGTCAAAATAAAGCCGAAGGCAGCCCAAACCGCGGCGTTTAGTGTAACCGCTCTTTACTGCTTCTCGCCGTTTATTTGTGCTCATGAGTTCGTGATGACTTATTCTGCGGCTTTCTGCTTTGGGAAACCGATTGGAAAGCGGCGGGCGG
Source organism: Centroberyx affinis (assembly GCF_046629955.1). Lineage (NCBI taxonomy): Eukaryota > Metazoa > Chordata > Actinopteri > Beryciformes > Berycidae > Centroberyx > Centroberyx affinis. The sequence goes on along the minus strand of NW_027284457.1, from coordinate 169,975 downwards.
ACGTATGCTGCATGTACAAAATGTCGGGGGACGCTTGCTCTTTTCTGGAAGTGCACCGATGAGGTGAATCCATGTAAAAGCCATTATCCCTTATTAAATCTATTCTAATCACAGAGGGGGAGATGTAGATAAAGAGAAGCAGACGAGTTAGAGAAGGATTTTGAAGCTTGGAGACAGTTGAGATGTGGATTGTGCAAAAGGAGCTGCAGCTCAATATCAGGAAGATGCAATATTTTGTCCATTCAGTGTGCATTTTTGCTCATCGCAGATCATTTGTGCAGCAGTGCAGTCCGCACAGCGCATATTCATGCCAAAAACAACTGGTCTTGAGGAGCGAGTGACTTTCGGGGACACAATGTGCAAGATGTATCCATAGCTACACATATAATTAGATTTCCATTATCAGGCAGGCTCACACTCTGCAAAAACACTGCAGGGTGTACCCGCTTCGGAACGGAGGTGTCGCAACCGGCGCCCGCCACATCAAACGAGAAAAACAACGTTGAATTCATAAAATCAAAAAGGGTTTCGCACTGCTGCGCCGCTGACCTCGGCGGTAATTGGTTTCAATTACAAAAAAAGTCAAAATAATCAAAAACAAAGCATAATTCTCCCTTTTACTGTTATAACCTCATTCCGTCGTGTAATGGGCTATAATTAAGGGCAGAAAATGAAGCGCAGTACATGCTATTGTTTATAGTACATCCCATTTGGTAAAGATAAAGGCCACAAACCAAGCAGGGATAATAGTCCAGGCCTTCCTTCTCAGTATTAAGTGGGTTTAATTTCAAAATATTTCCCTTTATAAAAGTTTCTAGTCAGCTAATCTGGAAAAGGACCCCAAATTGATAGTTACAAAACAGCAGATAAAGAATAAGGCCCCAGCTTGCAGCTTTTGTGCTTCCCTAAGAGGCGGTCCATTAAATGGGAAAGCAGGGGGTATTGACTGTTGTGCCCAAAGCCTGATACAAAGGGGTTTTTAAAAGCTTACTGATTTCATTCGAAGGACCCTAAAATGCAAATGCGCACTTGTTTGTGCAGCATTTTATTATCCGTCTAGTGCAAGATGAATACTAATAACCAACCGTCCTTACAGGCATGAATCATTTAATCCTGAGGATCATGGGATGAGGTATTGGTAAAGGAGACTAATTCCGATTGCAGATGGAGAGGGAGAAATAGAAAGAGGAAAGAGGCCTAATGCCGATTGTAAGCAGTGTCACAAGTTGGTGTTGCAACAAAGTTGGAGGAGCACAAAAGCAAACGAAACTGATGTCGATGAGGAGGCACACTTGTGATAATGAATAAAGTCCAAGCAATGAGGGAATCATTTCGGCTTGGTATTTACTCTTATGCTTTCAGAAGTGCCTCATCTGAGCTCCGCTTGCATCCGTCTCATCCAATTAGTTTAAGCCCTGCCTAAATATGTCTTCCTCTAAGTCTTCGTCTCTGCTGGGGTGGCTGGCGTCTGGATTTCGCTTAAGCTCGCAGATTTTAATGAGCGCTTTGTCGTTAAATTAGCAGCCTTAACCCATGGCGATCCGTGTTGTTTCCCCGTGGCTGCACGGCTGCGGGAAAGGTTAGATGATGATGACTTTGTGAATCTGCCATTTTTTTTTTTATGAATGACTGTCACTGAAACTCACTTCATTGCTAGTCCCGGTCAATATACAATGTTTATACATGGAGCTGCAGTTGTTGATTGTCTAAATAATAAAAAAAAAACTGATCAACACTCAATAAAATGAAGATTGACCGTCTTAGGTATTGTGCAAAGACGTTTTATCCATAAACACAATTCCAAGTAAATAAGTTCAAATAAAAAAGAAACAACACAAATTTGTTCGGTTTAATATCAACTAGAGCGGAGCAGATAAGATGAAATAAAAACTAAAATTGTTTGAAAATCTAGTATTGGATCTGTGTAAGCAGATATAGTTCAGTTATTTCAGTTTGATGGAACTGTATCAGTTAGATGCTATTAAAAAAACATTTGAAATGCATTGCCATTAAGAGCACAAATTGCATACATTTAAATTCATTTATTCCATTTATTTGAGCTCAGTTTGAACAATGATAATACTTCATTCAAGTGAAAATTACTTGCAAGTTGCAATTAAAATAGGCAAACCTGATAAAACAGACCAACATATTTTTTTTGGAGTGTAAACTGCCTGTAGAGAATAATTAATACATTCTATTATGTGAATTCCTGTGGCAGACTGGTGCCATAAAGACTTCTCTCCAAACATCCCCGACAGCAAATGTGTCTGGAGAGATGCCTCTGAGAAACAACAATAAGGAGCACGGATCATATGAGTCATCTCTGCCACGGACCATTTCAAAGGAGATGAGCCGCTGTCGGGACCCATTGCTTGCAAGATGCCATTAACATTGTTGCTCCGACTGAAGAAAACAGGGAAGAAGTAATGTAATTTCTACAGTGTGGTCTGGTAAAGTCCAGTCATGGTGGAAATGAGCAATTCTCTCCCAAAGATAGAAACCGGAGATATATGATTGTAATCTGTACTGTACAGTCGTCCGGATGTACAGCCTGCAGCTGCTCCACTGATGATGAAGGGGGGGCTGATAGTGTATGCATCAATATTAGCCTCCTTTAACGGTAATCCCATCAACTTCCAAGGCGATTACACATTTATTATGGATCACACCGCAAATTAGGGGGTAGAACGAGCCCTTCTCTATTTTTTCCCAGACTATAGAAAGCATTAGCAGTTGTTCACTTCGGCCCTGTCTAGACATGAGGGCTGTAATGCTACTACAGGAGGTCAGGTAATGAAATGTTCCCCAGCATATTTTAGTGATTTCTAGGAGTTCGAGCCCGTAGGCCTGGAATCATGCTGTTTTTGCACTGGATCATTTTCCTCCTTTTCCTCCTTTTTTTGCAATTTCCTCTGAGATGTTATTTGACTGAGCCATGCTATTTGGTAAAATGAGAGAAAATGGTAATGACTCGCAACACCGCACATATGACCCTAATACACCAGGTGATGGCGCTATTATTAAAGGTCAAATATTTGAAGTTGGAAAAGAACTCCTACACTGTAAATGTGATTGCCAAGAAACCTGACATACATTTAGCTGACCTAACTCTTAATTATTTCCCTAAGGCTTTTAGCATTAGTGGACTTACATGTAAAAATGATCATCTATAAAACAGCTCAATCACATGAACAACATGGCGGCTATGGACCAATGAAGTTCAGATAGGGTGTGGCCCAACACAAAACATAGTATATGTATTCACCTTAAGTCATCAAGCATATCTGCATTGGCATTCCAAGATCATACTTGTATCTCATAATCCAGATCATGAAAAGATCATCTTGGTATGTATGCTCTGGGTTTGTGTCAAAAATGGTTACAGTTAATGTGGGCGTGATCTATGCCATAGTAATGATATAATATCTTCTAGATAGAAATTAATTTATAAAATTAGTATTAAACTTGGCAGCATTGTCTGAAGAGGCATTTCAAAAATGTGTTCTTGCACTTTGGCTCAGATCTGCTGCTATAGTGGCATATAGTGTCAAAATTTGAAAGGCCCTATCTCACACTCCTAAGTTCAATTGACACAAAACTTGGTCTGTATCTGTCCATGTTTTACAGATTTGCCTTTTGGACCACCATAGTATGTTTTGACCCTATGGCTTTGGTAAGTTTTGACCCATCAACATGACCTATCAACGTATTCTGCAACCTATTTTTCTCTCACTTTTCACCCTTTAATTTGCATCGTAATGTCACAAATTTTCACCCTGCAAATGCCCAGATTCTGATTTCCACCTCATAAAATGACATCTTTAGAATCAGCTCTCCAAAAGCTGCATTGAAATGTTAAGTGCAGCCACGGCCTTACATGCCTACAATGCAGGAGTCTGTGAAAATCAGCGGACGTCTATTTTACGAACCTCTGAGGAGGCGGTGTGAGGTCAGAGCGCCTTTACAATACAGCCAACCTGTGCATTTGTTCCCTATTTTGCGCTTCAAGTGGTCTACACAATATATGTAATGAGTGTGCATTGCAGGGAACATCTGGGTTTCATTTCTGCTCATTTTCTCAGCCTGGATGTAGATTGTCCGTTGCAGTAGGGCCACCTGCAGTCCAAATCACCTCCATTGTCTTTGGAGGGCCTCCAATCAGTGACGGCAGGCTGGTTTTATCCGACAGCAAACCCAGAAAACCCAGAAAAGGAAGGTTCAAGGGCTGAAGGAGAGGAAAATATGCAGTGCTTAGGCAAACCAGGCTGCATTCATAAACCCTTGTTCTCTCTCCATATGCACATTTCATACCAATGCTGATGGAAGACTAATTCAAGTGAGATAGATGCGGCACTTCGCTTTTCTATACCTGTACACGATCAAATAGTGTACAGAGGATCATTTTCTTCAGATGATGTCCGTTCATTTCTGTTCAGTACGGAAGCCCATTGAGGGCATGTATTCATACGTTTTATTTGCAGCATATTCCAGTGATGACAAGTGACTTTTCTTTGTTTTCTCGAGATATTGAGTTATTTATGTCATTACACATTTTGCTTTCTCCGAGATAATGAGACAATAATCTCATTTTTCCCCCGAGATCTCGAGATAATTTTCTCATTATATAAACATATACATACATTACAAAAATGCTTTTCTCCAGATAATGAGATAATTTTCTGCTTGGAACTAACATCCTAAAGGAAAGCATATTATTCAAAACCCCAAAAAAACAAAGAAGATTAACTCTTTATCATGGGAAAACTGTGTAAATAAAATGTATGAACACATGTCCTCAATGGGCTTCCGTAGCTCAGTATCCAATAAAAGGACATTAAGATTCTATTATTGTGAAAATCTAACTTTAACTGTAAATCTTCACATCTTTTCTGCGATTTTTCACACGACTCCCATAATCATCTTCATGTGTAAATTAATTTAGATGACGTCACATGATGGGAGAATGACCTTGTGGTTCTGTGTCTATTAGTTTACACAGACTACTGCCATACAGTGATTTATGCTGAGCTAAATCTTTTTATGATGGCAACACAATATGATTTTATCATAAAACACATTGCTGTATGAGCAGTGCTTCTGTGTATATACTGTATGTAATATGCTGTAATATTACTGCATTCACCATAGAAGAGCTGAAGGTAACTAGGGAAAGTTTGAAGGATTTGGCCCTCTCTATACATAAAAAGGCTAAGTTCACACTGCAGCTGCAAGTGGCCCAGTTCAGATTTTTCCCCTTAAGCTGGGCACACACCAGAAGACTTTCGGCCCGATTTAGCTGTCCCAGACAAGTTTTTGGGATCTGAGACAAAATCCTCATGTGGGAGCCTCAACTCGGCGCGTGCCGCTGTCACCGAAGCTCATGAAGTTCAAGCAGGTCAGAAGTCAGGCAGTGTGACCGAGTCTTTGAGCTCTTTCAGACATCTGGTTTGTTTCATATTGTCAGCACAAACTTTGCAGCACTTTTGTGAGTTTTGAGAACAGTCAGCAGCAATAACCAAGGAGAGTGAAAATCAAAGTTGTGTTACCGTGTTTTGACAAGACAGCGGGGTATCGAAATCCCTCATAACCAAATCTAAGTGAAGAATCTTTTAATGTCGGCCCTCCCTACTGTGCCACACTGTTCGGTGTGCGCACTATTATGTCGGCGAGATGAGAAACCAAAGGAAAGAAGGTTGTTTAATGCGAGTGGAACAGAGATCTTAGGTTTTTGTCATGTAGTTTGCGCTCAACATACTGATGTTTTCTAATCAGTGTGCACAGCGAAATTCTACTTTCAATTCCAGTCTGGACCACATGGATATGTGGTACAAAATTCATATCGGTGTCAGATATGAATTGCACCCTAAAACAGATATGAGCAGCCATCCAAAAAAACATCTGATAAGAGTAGCAATTGGAGTTGAGCATGAAGTCCTGCCGTGTGAATGCAGCCTAAGTGAGAATGTAGGCCTATCAAGCCTTTCTTGAAGCTTTCTGATCATTTCTGGATGCTCTATACCAGTGGTTCTCAACGTGGGGTCCGGGGACCACCAGGGGTCCTTGAGGGGGTTCCAGGGGGTCCCCAGAAAACTGATGAATCGTTAAACTTCACCATTATTTCATTTCCAAGAAGTTAACACAATTAGAGAATGTAGAAGAATGACTGTTTTGATCATAGTTTCACTGTTATCTCTCTACCTACAATACAGATAGTCATGGGATTCTTGACAAAATCATATCAAACAGTAAAAATATTCTCAGATATGGGGGTCCGTGGCCTTAATGTCGACTAAATTAGGGGTCATTGATATGAAAAAGGTTGAGAATCACTACAATGCTAAACCACAAAATCCAAGGACTCAGAGCATTTGGTTATGAAAGCAACTTTTCCTTCTCTTTTATAAAATATAAGGCCGGCACCATTGCTCCTTACAAATAAAGTGATCCAAGGTCTGATAGCATGGTGGAAAAAATAAAAAATAAAAAACTTGACTGCAATATTAAAAATCAACACACATGAGTATGTCAATTTTTCTGTGCCTTTCCACCTGAAAATCAATTTCTCCTGCCTTCTTGGTCGTCATTTTAGTAGAAGACCGGTATTTTGACCTTGAGTGTGAATTCTGAGTAATGCAATCAGCGGAGCCGCTGTGGGGGCCACAGTCAGCGGGTATCATGCATGAGTTCTGCTCTGTGATACAAACCACAAAGAGCGGCCTAGGCAGGCTGTGGTGGTGAGGGGCGGGGGCGGGGGGGCGGGGGGGGGGGGGGGGGAGAGAGAACCCAGCAGAGACAGATCCGAGAGGCCAAGGCCACGCTACGACAGTGTAGTCAGTTATTTTTATGCCTCACAGCCGTGGTCGGGGGCATAATGTTTTCGGGTTGTCCGACCGTATGTACATCCGTCCGTCCGTCCGTCCCATTCTCGTGAACGCGATATCTCTGGAACGCCTGGAGGGAATTTCATTACATCTGGCACAAAAGTCCTCTTGGACTCAAGGATGAACGGATTAGAATTTGGCGGTCAAAGGTCAAGGTCACTGTGGCCATAACTCAAGAATGTATACGCTAATTATGAAAAAATTTCACACAAATGTCTGATAGGATAAAATGATGAAGTGATGACATTTTATATCCAAAAGTTCAAAGGTCAACTTCACTGTGACATCATAATGTTTTGCTTACCACTGTAGCTGAGAAAACGATCTTGGGTCATTCTACAAAAACAGTGGAAGTGCTGTCACTTACTTTTGCAGAGACCAAAATCCTTTAAGTTGACCTAATAATCACATTAATAAAATAAAAATAAACACTGTCCTTGCAATGATAAAACAAAGTTTATTGGCAGAGGCATACAACCGCGAGGCGGTTATTTCTAGTTTTTGCATGAAATGTGTCCTTTAATCATGCAGCGGATTTTTGTGGACTCATGTTATCTTTTTCTAAAAGCAGAAAGTCCACCAGCAATTCAAAAAACAGCAAAGTATTCACAGATTTCAGAAAACAGACACACAAATAAAAAAAATACTAGCGTACACATTAGGGTTCTACCGATATGGATGTTTGAAGGCCGATATTTTGCGCCATATCTTTAAATTTGTCCATTAAAATAAAAAAAGTATTCAGTGCCTCCTCCAGACTTTTATTCTTGTCAGGGGGGAAAAGCTGGTTTAAATGATCATGCTTCTGCAACAGAGTTTCCAGATTAGAATGAGTAACTTTGATTATTTGGCTCTAATCATTTTCCCAGGACAAAAGACTGCTTATATGCTTAACATAAAGCCATGTAACTGAAATATAATTATTTGTGTGATTTTTCCATGTATCTTGAGTGGGTGCAATATGTCAGATGTGCCTTTGAGCGTATGTGCATTTCGCTTTTAGCAATTCCATCATTTGCTGTCATAAGTTCTTACATATTTTATGAAAATTCTTCTGTTGGCAACCAGTTAATAGCTCCAGTAATGCAACTTGGTGTTCAAAAGATTTTCAAATAAAGCAGTCTCATAAAAAAAATAATAATCCAGAAATAGGGTGTTTTTTTGGCACACTGCATTCACTTTGTCTCCGTGGATGTTCCAAGCCAGTTAGTAAGCAGACACGTAACTTACATCTGTCTACCTCTACCATCACATGTGGTTGTTGACACCCAGCTCAGCATGGTATCATAGCCCAATTTAAGGCTGAAGTAATTCTCAATGATAGTGTGAATGATAATCATACAGTAGTGTGAAGTTGTACATAAGAAGCCATGGAAACTTTTCTAACTCCCATTGGGACAGTAATACACAAGACTGTGAAAGGTTTACGGTGTTCCAGACAAAGTCGGAAGCTGGAAATTCTCAGCTAGTAGGTTGTGCCACTGTTGCCAACTTGACAACTGTGTTGCTAGATGTAGTGTAGCAGGAACAATGCTAATGTGTTAAATCCCAAAGCATTTGTCAATAGATTGGAATGGCTGATGCCCATGTGCGATACTTGCTTGTGAAATCCAGAGAGGTCTGAAGATCACAGTGCTTCCACACACCTGCCCCTCCCTCCACTGAGAGCGGGGACTGTAGGTTATATATTGATATGCAAATTAGCGTATGATGTAATCTGGCAACTTCTAGCGACTTTTTGAGCGGCCAATAGCTACTTTCCTTGGAAAAGATTTACCACACAGGTGTTTTGATAGATTTACAGGATAAGGCTGGTGTTTTTTTAATACATTTCTTACCGTCAACAAATCCTATGAAAATAACAAAATCAACAATGCATTTGCTCTACTCCCGTTATTTTCCGACTTTCCACGTTCCATTAGCCTTCTAACCATAGGTCACTGGCTCCAATTGTAAGCTAAAAACCTTTAAATACAGCTCACAAAGACATAGTTTACATTTTAAAAATCGCTAACTGTTACCACGAAAAGTCAGGCTGTTGTAGTTATTACCAAATCAAATTCAAATGGGAACAAATTCTTCATTACGCCGGGGACTATTTTCGGTGCTACGGAACTACTTTCCTGAGATCGAAAACGGTTTACAGCCGGCTTATTAAGTTGTTTGAGGAAAAAGTCGGCCGGCCTGGTGCATCGCAATGATGAAATATGCTGCCCAGAGCATGGCTCTTTGACGTGTTTTTAATAGTTTTTTTTAATACAACGGAGTTCTATGGCTACTGGGACATGGCTTTATTGGGCATTGGCTACATGGATGAGTCTTGTTAGCAAAACAAAATCATTGCTGATTTTGATATTTACATACATGATATTTACGATATACATTAAAAAACACCAGCCTTATCCTTTAAGGTCATGCAAGAATGGAACTTAAGTGTATTTTGAGGATTATAAACATGTTAAAAGTAATGCTGCTGCCATGTTGACGTGATGTCAGATAACTGCATTTCAGAAACCTCGGGGGTTGAGAAATCTTGCTTCTTTCCGACTTGGAATTCAGTCTTGAATCCAGTCTTGTTCCATTGCATTTCTCATATCGTGGCCTCCACCCCCCCACCCCATCCACCCAGCCTAACTCTTTGGTCCTGAGCTGCTGATGCTGAAGGGGGACAGGAACCTGAATCGACCTGTGGGCGTCAATAATCCAAATTGAACTGCTGCCGAGACACCCCATCACATTGTGTCAATAGCTTAGGGGTCTGGTGCAATGTTCTGAGACAATCAATTGGTTATTTTGCTGTCTTTGATTAGATGAAAATGAGGAGATTATGATAGGTAGGGGGAGGGAGGAAAAGCTCTTAGAAAACTCTTCTTTCAACTTTCTCACAGAGGCCTTTTGGAGTTTTCATGCTCGTGCATTCCTCATTTCCAGCTCGTAACTCGGAAGAATCCTTTATTCTCCAACCTTATGAACATGAAAATAAATTTGGTGGGTCAAAGATGCATCTGTCTCACCAGTGTTCTTTGTGTCCTATTTTTATATAAGAGCGTGTGTGTTAAAATACCACCTGCAGTGACTTTTAGAGAAGACACTTTTTTTTTTTTTTTTTTTTTCAAAAGTAGATGTGCTGACAAAAGTTTCAAACTTTCAACTGCTGCTTATCGGTTAAAACTGAAAGTGTTTCTTCATGTTATTGATGTCACACGCACACACGTAGACAGATAGATATCTCCCTTGCAGGACGTTTTCAAAGTATTAGTAATTAATATTGGTACGGGGTGATACAAAGCTTATTTGACAACTTGGCTGGCTTAAAATATAAATATAAAATCAGAGCAGAGCGTGAGTGCACCTCATATGACAAACACTGAATAAAATTTGACTTTGATTGCAATTGGAAAATGCCATCTGTGTCAAAGGCTCAATTTAATGTTTTTTAAGGCATGACTCCCTGAGCATTCAATTACATTTACAAGAGGCATCAGGTCTCCCACAGCATTTCAGTCTGTTTCCCGACGTGGGTAATTAAATCTGTCACCTAATCAACTCTGCCGCATTGATCCCCGCACTATTTTAACGAAGCACAGATTTCCCACCTTGCCTTCCGAAGCCCACAGTCTCATTAAGAATCATGTACCTTTTGAGGTATCCACTTCCCCGGGGAACTCGCTGTCGACGGCTGAAAAACATACTACGTTCATAAAATAATACTGCCGCTCGTGAAAATCTGTTTACGTCTGTAATATAAATCCACGTCCACGGCTGTTTATAAATGCATACAAGGCGAAACAGCTGTCCCTGAAAACGCTATCACCCAAACAGGCTGCACATGTAATGAAGCCTGCTGGAGAGAGATCGGTAGCTGATGGCTAATTCAAGAGAATGTTTAGCCTGGGATAGAAGGTGCCATGCCATTGTTCCGATGGCCCATTATTCCGAAACCCCAATAGTCCGAAAACTCCATGCCTGGCTCCATCCACAACCGTGGCTTCTGACAGCCTTGACCGTAAGCTTGCTCTAACCCTAACCTCAGTGACCCCATGCCTCAACCCAACCACCTCCGGGACAACGGGCTGTCGGACAAATGGGCTTTCGGTCCAATGGTCTGGACATTTTTCGGACTATTGGGGTTTCGGAATAACGGGCCGTCTGAACAATGGGCAGTCCCCGGATAGAAAGACTTTTAAGAAAGCGGTTGGGAGAGTTTCTGAGCTGCCGTCACAGAAGCCCAAGATGCAGCTAACTCTTCCACACTGGTCCCTTGCTTCAGAATGGTTTTATATTGGATATTCTAAAGGCATACTGAGCAGGATTTTCCCCCATAAACTCATCTAAAAATTGGTTAGAGCTAGTGTGTATCGTGCGCTGGCTAGCTGCCGTAGCTTCGTTGAAGTAGAAAAGCTGATAGCTAAGCTAACTGGCCATCCCCATCCTCTCTCACCAACGGGTGAAAGCCAACAGATTCACTCTCGTTTTGGAATGAGCCTTGTCTGCACAATCCTTTTTTCAGTACTGTCTCTTTTTTCAGCTTCTATAGATTTGAAAGTGGTACAAGATTACTAGTGTCACAAATCCGAACACCAGTATTTTTCAGAGTATTTTTGTCCTCCACTCTATGGATCAGTTTCTCTGTTTGTTCATGTGTTTATTTGTCACGTGCGATATCTCAGCCAGACACCGCTGATTCAATTTTGATGAAGCACAGCTCACCACGGTGGTCCAGCACGTTCAAAATTTTGATAACCAACCATATCTTCCACACCAAAAGTTTGAATGACATGAACTTTGGTCCACATATCCAGCGATCTTTGCTCTTCAGATTTGCCTGCAGGGCCATCATTGCACACCATATTGGATTTTCCACCAGTTTGAGGTTTTTTAAAACTAGTTTCCCCCCTTGAGGCTTTTTCATTTATTTACTGATTGGTCTGCGTGGTGACTGCATACTTTGACCGTATTCACATTTGTATAATTTGTTGTTTTCACCCAATTAACTCAATTTCCCACCCAAATTTAACTACATAATCATTAAAACCAGACGAGCTGTAAGGAAGCATTATGCTGCCTGTCCTCTGATATACAAGATGACACTGTATGCTATTGATTTGCACTGTGATCTTCATGGAGACAGTAGAAATAAGGGAGTACTACAAGTATTGCTTATTCGTTTGCCTCCTTTTGGTTTACATCATCTGATTTATGGGAAGACAGCTGTACGACAACATGATAAACTAATCTGAATTTCCTTGGTCTTCCCTGCACACTTGTATACTGTCAATGCTATATTATCTCATGCTGTCAATGTTATATTTTCTTATAAACTGTGAATGATTGAATGTATACGTACGTGTCAGTGGGTCCAGTCCACTGAGTGACGGCTCCTCTTCAGTTATTTCTGTCTCACCAATAAACAACCACAAGATGACATATTTGATATATATCTGTTACAGAGGGGGAGACAACATGTTTACTGCTGCCTGTGTTTTTTTCATACACTCATGCGCTCATATCTCATAGTACACGGTTAACAGAAGTATTAAGCATCTATCTGGGATTTGCGATGCGGCTCTTGTTGGGCAAAAAAAATACATTTACAGAAATCTAAATATAAACGCCACGCTGGTTAGACAGTTTTCGATTCCTCATTTCCCCACACTATCACTTTCAATTACAACTCAACTTAACCATGAAATGTGCTGTTTGAATTCAAAAAAACATCCAGGACCAAAAAAGCATAACTTCACTCTTTCGGTTATTATTTCAAAAGAATAAAACGCTACTCTTCTTTCTTTCTTTTTTCCCAGAACACCAAAGTGCTCTCACTATCACTTCATTTTTTTCCCTCTTCAAAAGGAAACATTGCAAGCGAAATGCATTGGGGCGAGAGCAAGAGACGGCAGCTTGACCCTAAACACAAACTGTTTAAACACAGCACTTTCGCTGTTTTGTAACCTTGTCCGACTGTGGCTTCTAATGAATACATCTTCATATTGGTGTCAAAAGGACCTTCAAAGTGCACCTTGAAAACTCTGAGATGTAACAAAATTATTATCTGGGCAACAGAGCTGCGCGTCTGCTCCTTCACCTTGAAGAAACGTAACAATGGAGAATGTGTCCTAGAAATAAATGTTTTGCCGTTCTATAGAAAAGTGTCTGAAAGTTTGACCCGAAACATTTCTTTTCAGCTGGGTAATAACATAGAGAGATGAGAAAAGCACGTGTTTTCCACAGCAGGGCACATCTCTCTTTTTGAATCACAAAATTTTTTTTCTGGCACCTGAATGACTCGCACAATTACTCTGAAAGGTGCTTTGTGTAGCATTTTATCATCAATGAATCATTACCACGTTCATTTTGAGACATTAGTATAATTACTGTAAACAAATGAGATCATCGCTGAGAAGATCGTCAGCCTCTACCGGGCCTCTGCACTGCATTTCTGAGTTTTCCCTACCTGTAGCTGCCAGGCTGCGGTGTCTCACGTTTCACTCTTGAAACGGTTAGCCAATTGGAACAGAGGGGTCGTTAATATTAATGAGCCTTACAGACACAGCGACAGAAACAGCCTGTTCTTGGTAATGCTCAGAGAGATGCTGGAAAATTAACGTGTAAAAATGGATTCAGAGTGTTTTTGGTACATGACACCACACACACAGCTTTGAATGGACCTCAAGACAGAAAATAAAACACTGGAAAGTGGAGAATATGGGACCTTTAAGAAGATACCTTCAACAGCACACAAGTCCAAAAAGCACTCTTTGAATTCTGAAATGATTAATCATAAAGAACAATGTTTGTGAACAATCACCCACAGCTGTAAGCCGGGAACAAGCAGGGGTCTTCGCTTCCTCTGCTGGTCCATCTGTAAGCTCTATTCTTATAGAGAACAGAGCACCGAAAATGGAGGTTTCGGATTAGATGTGTTTTCTGTTGCCAACCCCACTAGTCTTAATATTAAATGTCATAATGTTTGCATTTTGTTTGTACTATCTTTATCTATCTTTATGTTCTTTGCATTTTTCAAATAAACAATTTAAAATAACCTTTCACCACTGTAACCGTATGGTCCATGGATATATTACGGTCACCCAGTTTGGCTAGATGTGTCGCTTCAGTGCAATCCAGAGTTAACCTGCTTGCACACCGGCAGTGACTGTGCGTGTAGCTGCCAGTCAGAATTACACTGTGTTTCTGAACAGGTGCATTTGTGGCCGCTGTGTAGGGAAGTGAGCCAGGTAGAAATGTTACTTTGACAGACTCCCGGTAAACTCTGAGTGTATAATGGCATCTTGTCAAACTACCATAGCAAAGTGCCGTAAGTGCTTGTACAAGAATAGAAGGCAAACTCATAATTTTTTATTTTCCGGAAGAAAAAATTTAGCCAAGGTGCTCTTCCGATACAGAAAGTAAAAAGCTTTTACTTTCTGAATGTCTACCTGGTTCACTTCCCTGCACAGCAGCCACCGACGGACCTGTTATGAAACATACAGGGTTCTGACTGGCAGCTACACTCATAGTCACTTCCAGTGTGCAAACAGGAACATGACCCTGTCACCCAAGTGTAACCCACTCCTGGGTAAGTACACCTCGCTCTAGGTTCGGAAGGAGCTAAGTTTTGAGTGCAATAACCATACAACACAAGTGAATTCAGTTAACTGCAACTTTAGTTTGCCTATGAATAGCAAAACAATGCAACTTGCATCACATTTACATGAATATGAAAAAAAAAACTGGGCCCTTTAAACCAAAGAAAATTGTCCTTATGTGGGATTTCGCCACGGTTTCAACAGGGTGTCTACAGGTATAAACAAGTTAAATTTAAGACTTTTTAAGACCTTTTTAATACCACTTTAAATGAAATTTAAGACCAAACTTGCGATGGAAATACACACCAAAAGTGAAAATATACTCTTTCCAAGTAAACACATTGATATCAGTTCAAAATGAACAGTAAGGTAAAATGACAATAATTGGTTGAGTTTAAGAACACTGTCCAAATGTGTTTATTAATGTGAAAAGAAAACACAAAAATATCATTGTCCTAAATAATATTTATTATTACAATATTCTCAGAACATTTAAGGCCCATTCACACCTTGAGCGACAACTATAGATACCTAAAGATAACTCTCTAACTCTATAACGATATGCTGTTGCTCAAGCGTTCACACTACAACGATATCGGCACCGAATATTCAGAGAAAAAATGGAGCATGATTACTTTAACAACGTGCTTTTATTTTACTCGCTCGCTTAAGTGAATCACGACACCGCCGATTTGGGTTCATGAATTGCCGCAAAAGAGAGAGGAGATGGCAGATAATAATGCTCTTTTACGACGCTTTCATTACATTATTGTGCTTTGTTTATATGAGAGCTAATGGTACTAATGGACACCAAGTGAAGCTGTTCATTTCTTTACCAGTAGGAGACTCTGCACACCACATCTACTGTGGATCAGAGAGTCAAGTCCCCTGTAGCCCATGTTGAGAGAAACACCTGAACGTCACCGTGGCTAAACGGTTTCAACAGGATACTGGAGACACATGTTGTTCCCTCCCGGTCATATTGAAAACATAGGATAATAGCGCATTTGCGGTCAGGTTGGCCAAGACATGATGCCATTTTCTTAGCATCATGCTAGCAGAAGCTAACTAACTTCCAAGTCAGTAAACAGCCTTTTTCGCTAATCCCAAACTCTTCCGCTCCAGACCGGTATGTCACGTTTCTTTTCAACATTTTTAGAGGCGATGGTCTTTGTCAAATAGCGCCGGGTTCCTCTGGACTTCTGTCATCAGTTCCTCAGCAAGCAACACGCCATCACTGCAGTGAATCAGTGAACTACCGAATTCTCCCACCCCATCCTTTGTAGAACTTTAGTTTGATTGGTTGAAAATGTTTTATCGTTGTCTCTACATCCCAAAAAATCGGGCATTGCACGCATACCGGAAATTCACGCGGTGACAACATGACTAAAAAATATTTAAGACCCATCCAATCTGAATTTAAGACAATTTAATACCCTTTAAGGCCTTTTATTTGTAAATGTCTATTTAAGACATTTTAAGACTTTTTATGGACCCGCAGCCACCCTGTTCAAGTAACTTCCAAGTCAGTGTCTGATGACCATAGAAGAAAATTGGTCAAAGTCAACTTTGTTTGAGTTAAGATCAGATGGAGGTCTGATCTGTCAGAGTCTGATGAGTCAGAGTGCACTCTTTAAGTATAACGTGTGTTCGAGTTGGTACCAATCCAGGTGACTGGCACGATCCTACCACAAGGCAGATAGTTCATCCGGCTGTTTCAGTGGCAATGTAGATCCGGGTTCCTGGAAATCAAGCTGGGAGGCTTGCCATCTACTGGAATCGTTGGATCTTCTTCACTGGATTTTCTCACTCAATAAAAGACCTGATCTGCACGTACAAACAGGCTTATAGTCTCTGTTCTGTTTCCTTTATATCTCATCTTATGTTTTTCTTATGTTGTACAACATCATAGCAGATCATAACAACATCAAAGTAAGCGCTGACTGAATGCAAATACTTTACATATTGAAAATTATTGTTACTCTCTAGTTCACTTCTCAAATGATATTAGAATTATTTTGTTCTGACAAAATATGCTTAGCATATATTGACACAATACAAATATCAGACATGAAATTAGAATTAAACTGTTTCAGCTTAGCCAATATTTGAACGCATATATCTTACACATTAAACATTGAACCTACAAACCTTACCCTTTCAGTGAAAGCAAAATTGTATTTTTCTGTAGAAACACAGTACCTGTTTCACCAATTGAGTAAGCACAATAATTTTGACAAATGCTTTCGTAGTTCGCTATTTCTTATCAAAAATACTGATTGACAAATCACTTAATCATCTCTAGCAACATGAGGAACTCCACATTAGAAGAAATTCACGTTTTTTCTATTTTAGTAACATGGTGAATATTACTATGAAACACTTTAAGCATCAAATACGTTTCCCTTTAGACACTTGATATTCACAAACCACAGTAAAATGCTAGAATGGACTTTACATGGAAATAACTTACTTGCTAACACACAACAAAACTAGCAAAATGGAACTGAGAAGCTAGCTTACCGAGGCATGTGAAGTGCAACTAAATTAAGATGAAACCGGCACTTCTGGCGGTCTCGTGGCTTCAATAACCGTTTCGCCTTAGTTCTTACTGTTTCTCAACTTTTGTGAAGCTCAACGTTGTCATACGGAGCAACTACTTCTAGCTCAACATGGCGACTTGAAGGAACTCTCTTTCTGTATCACGCGGACTTTTTTTTCTCGTAAACTGCACTGCAAAACTTTCGGTTGATTTCAGTAAGGGTAAACTGCACTGCAAAACTTTGGGTTGATTTTAGTAAGGGGTGGGAATGGGTGAAACAAAAGATGTGACTAAGTTAGCACAACTGTAGTATCTAATAACAGAAATAAAAGCATTAACTTAAAACTTAAGTCAATAGTTCAATTGTTTATAACTTTCTATTTTAACCTGTTTGTTCAGCTGGGTTACACAAGTATTGTAGAGCAATACTGATGGTGTCTAAAGAGGAGGGAGGACTGCAGAGGCTGAAATGGGAAATAGAGAAATAGACATCTGAGGAGCACAACACCGGATCATGGATGGATCCTGTTTTAAGAGCTTAATCCCTCCACTGGGCAGGATGTATCTGTAGGGGGAAAAAACAGACACACAATCACATAAAAGAGCTAAGATCTAGTACACGCAAGGAATATGATGTTGTATGTTGTAGAATGTTGTGTTAAAGTTTATAGTCCAGATATGCTGCCTCTGATTACTTCCATTTACAGTTACCAGGCGTGAAGTTTTTAAAGTGCAATATTTTCTAGCTGCGCAAATAGCTTTTTCTTCAGAGGACCAAGTCACCTGCTGGGTTCAGATAGATTTAGTGGAGTGAAACAAGTGTATTTCCTGTAAAATGTAGTTGAGCAAAAGTAGACAGTCCCTTTAAATGGAAACCTCAGAGTAAAAGAAAAAAGCAATTAAGATTTAAATTAGAAAAAAAAAACCCTCTAGAGCTACATGTTGACAGCGGGAATGAACACGAAGTATTGAAGGACAGATGATCATGAATTTCAGGAGATTCTTTTATTTATTTTTTTATTTAAAGTAGCAACATCCTCCTCTTTACGACACATCTTAATCGTCTTAATTTTGAGAAACACTAGGGTTGGGTAGTAATGGAATACTTGTTACAGCATTACATATATTAAAAATACAAAAAACAATGTAACCGTATTAGAACAGATTTTTATAATAACCTTACACTACCACTGGCTTGACATAGAGGCTTACAGTCGTCTTGACCATGGTCTCATTTTTTATGGTGATTCAAGCAAGGTTATCACAATTAATTTGACAATGAATTATTGATGTTTAAAAATGCAACATGTAGCATCTTTAACATAGGCCTACATTAGCCTACATTTTCCAAAATTTGAACTCAATCAATATCAATATCATCTCAAGGCATTGTCTATTCATGTTCCTGTTTGAATCATCGGTAATACGTCCTATCACTAGCATATCTATAGTGCATTATGAAGACCATGCTTACAAGAAGACATAATCCTTACTGATGCATTGCAGAATATCAGCACTCTTTAAACATTATAGAGGTAACCTTGAATGAATTGTACAAGACATATGAATGTTGTATTTTTACTACTTCTACTGTTGCATGTTTAAGACCAATGATTACTTTGGATGCATTAGAAGGCATGTCTCAATGGTAACTCATCATTTATCATTTTAGACTATGAGCGGAAAATACTGTTGAGCGTTTGTAGCATAAGTTAACTCATTGAAATGCAAGTTATTATGATACACTATAGCATAGGGATGGGACGATATATTGAAAATTCATGTATGTGACAATACGTATCGTGGAGCAGAAAAATGAATCACGATATCAGCTCCATGTTATTCTGCTGTAGTAATCAAAAATGAGACGCTTGACCATCACAATTTCACAAGCTCTCCATCCAAAATATATTATTTACACTTTGTAATGACATTTTTAAATTGTTGTTTAAATTCTAGCAGCCAATTGCATCGCTAGAAAGATTTGTGTGTTTGAAATAAACATAATTCTGCAGTCAGACTTTGTTGTCATTGGACTTTTATTTATTACATCATATTGTGGTTGTATTGAATCATGAATGATCCATATTGTGTATCAAATCGTATTGTGAGATATTATGTCCCATCCCAATAATATGTTATCAATGCTGATGTAATGCATCGGTAAGTTATATGTTCTTATAAGCATGGTCATATAATTACTCATGAGTGCCCTTATAATGCACTATATGGTAGTCAGAGTATTACCGAATCATCTTGATTTGTTGGTTGACATTTTCACTGTAGCAGAATGTTTACACTCTCATACAAGTTCATTAATAGTCCCGCCCTGGGTAACAGTCGCCGTGTCACTCACCCGATTTCATTTTGAAAACCAAAATAGGCCGCCCTCGTTATGAAATTTCCACATCTCGTACGTGTTTGCCGCCAGCTTGATCAACAGCGCAACAGCGGGCTGAGACTGACATTTGAAATCACAGGCAACACAGAGACAGGATGCTACAGGCTGCGACTGAACAAGGGAAGAGAGCCGTCCGCCGCTGTGAAGGATACCTGTCATTACCTGCTACCAAATCGCTCCACAGCAAAAAAAAAACCTGCACCTGTGCTGTAAGCAAAATGACAAGAAAGAGTAGTGAAATAGCTCTTTTGTTGCAGTGGTTCATAAAATCCAGATCCGGTATCTGGTATCGCACATCAAACTCTTGTCTGCTTGTCTGACCTGTAGCAGTTTTCTGTCATTTTTGCAGCTTGTCAATAAAAAAATGAACGTCATCAATACATTTACCAGTGTTTTACAGCACAGGTGTAAGCTTGCAACTTTGTGCAAGGAGACACTGGGCTTAAAATTCAAGATTCAGTGCTGTAGAACATTGGGACACTTTTGGGACGGGGGCAGTGAATAAGTAGGTCATGCCAGTGTTTGATCATGATAGATCCACACCAGTGATTCAAATGGATAAACTCCGGTATAAGGTACATCCGCATTATATCTTGATCTCCTTGTTTCTTTGTGTGTTTGCTGTGTGCAGACCAAACAACGGAAAAGACGGTATCACTCACCTTATGCATAATTTAGCAATAAAAACAGGGCAGATTATTACCAGGAGAAACAAAGACGTCTGAGACTCACGGGTATGACGCAACGAGATGATTTCGGCTCTGGTACTTATTGTGCCGGCTTCTTCCATCATTGTCACCGGAGATATATTAAAATTGTTGGTGTACAACAGAATCTCATTATCACATTCAAGCGAGCGCCAAACAAATTAGAATGTGATTCCTTTTCATCTCGACACAATATCATTTTAATACTATAAACAAGAGAAATTGCAATCTGGGGGAAATAAATTGACTTTCCAGACTCCCATTCAGAGAGGGTAAGTCTTTCAAATGTGTGTGATGAGGCACAAAGTGATTCGCAGACGAGACAAACTTCTTTTCACAATCAATTGCGGAGGAGAGCCAGCTGCTTTTGGTAAAAAAAAAAAACAGAAAGGCACGGAAACCAAAGATAAAACCTCTGTTGATCGACTGAAATATCCTTGGGCCATTAAAAAGAGCAAGTGCACACATGGCTACGCCTCCTTGCATTTGTGCCTTTCATTTAAGCCGCTCAATCATTTGTCATTCGGAAGCACCGTCTCATTCATAACTGCATGCAATAGTACCACATTGCATCCATATATCCTTGGCCTACATCTATGACAGCTAATTTAAGATAATTATATTCCCAGTAGTCACTCATCACTGCCATTTAATCAAACTAAGGAGAGCTCTGTGTTATAAATTCAGTGTACTCCCGTCCAATACAAAGGAATAACAGTGAATCATTGTTTGTTTTAATTAAAATGATGTATTTTTATAGTGATTCCACTGCGCCTGCCTTGTCTGTTCCTCCACTCTGCAGTAATTCAAGGTACTTGTCTGACAGTCAGACATCACAAATAAGACAATTTATTTCATTTTCTTTCTGTTGATGTAGAGACTGTTAGCCCTGGATCTGTACTGCTTAAAGTGAAAGACTGCACAGATCTCCTGGCAACCACATCTGGTGCCATGGAGGTCCAATGGAAAAATGCATACGTAACAACCAGGGCTAGAAAAAGGAAGAACCCTGAAAATGATTGTTGTGGTGTGGCTGTAGGCAGTGTGCGAACTATACCATGGCTTTCGGGGGAACTCACTTTTTTTTTACCAGTCATAGCTGCAAGCATGTAGGCATACTTGCTTTATGTAAGCACATCTGATATATAATAATCAGTTAATGACCACATCAAACCTCCACACAGGTTATCAAAACCAAACATCACAGTATGATACAATACGGCCAACTAAAGCAGGGCACAGTATACTCTGCAGAGTGATGTAGGCCTACTATATTCTATAGTTTATCGGCACAAATAAGACACGGATAGGTGACATAGCAAAACAGCCTATAAACACACAAATGTATGAGCATTAAATCAAAAACAGAGAAAGTTTGTTTTTTTTCTGATCTTTGAGTTAAAGTGAGTGATGTTTGATATTGCGCCGCCACGCTTCGATGGTGATGGCAAGAATAGCATGCATGTCGGTATCTTTATTAAAGTGAATTAGTGATGAATCACCCTCATGCATGAATCATACATCAGTAATAGCGTGATCCATGATGATGAATACAGAAAAATAGAAATGCATGGCAAAAATAGCATATTGTCAATATTTTAGAGACCCCCAAAAATTTCACAAATCATGTTTTCAGGGGAGCTCACTCCAAAACACTCTGAGTTGTAGCTTGAGCAGAGTCAGCTCAGTTAACCTGAACAAACTAGCTAGCTAGCCAGCAGTTTGTTTAGCAAAGTAACCCATGTTAATGCTAACATGTTTGTTAGATACGTTAGCTAACGTGCGAATGTTTCAACAAGACAGTGATGGTTAGCTGACCAGATACTGCGGTTAGCTAGCTAACAAGCTGACATTACCATAACTCAAAAACAGCACAGAAATCAACCATGTCTCTTAAATTCCGTTGTTGTTCCACTTGCCCAAGGAGGACCTCCAATATGGAGGTAAATTGTCTTGTAAGTTGTTAACAGCGGGCATCAGTATGGAAATCCAGTATCGGTATCAGTTCTGTTTTACAACATTTACAGCTGTCAGCTTTTTTAAATGCAATGCAATTCTGTAAAGCTGCTGGAAACGCCTTGACATGGTATGTACTCAGGCATTAGGATGTAGCCTAATGACAGTTGCTCTTAATTGTTTTTGTCTCTCCACATTCACTATGAATATTTAACTGTTACACCTTTAATTATTTTTTCATAAATTCACAGGATATTTTGCTAATTTTCTTCTTTCTCAGTAAAAGCAAGCAGAAGTGATAATAAAGTGAAGAACAACACATTCTTGCGTAGATACAAACTGCCTTCATTAATACCTATAGGGATTTAGGCCTACTTAGACAGCATGTAAAGGGCATGAAGGAGTCGTTATTTGGTCGGTTTTCTTTTTTTTTCTCCAACAAAAAATGCTATGAGGCTAAACCAGCATATTTAAAGAAGTATCCATCTTAACACTAACCCTAAATGAATCAATTGCTACATATGTGTGTGAAAGGCAATCGTTTTGCAAATGACAAAGTTAAGAAAATATGGATCCCAGGGAACGATTCCATACACTTTATCCATTTGATTTTTTCCCTTTGAGGCAAACCTCCAACCTGCTCGTCTATACATCATTGATTCCTGTCACATGGCATGAGTTATCAGGTGATTTGAAGGTCATGGACTTTCAGACAGATTCTCGCATGTCTCTCTTCACTCGTTTTTTTTTTTTTTTCCTCTGCTGTGGGCGGTATCGATTTGTTCCACGTCAATTAATCATGACAAGAATGTTGTGGACGGGGAAATGGCCTGGAAATGTGACGTCACCAGAGGTAAGAAGAGAGAAGAACTGTACAAAACACCAACACAGCTTGGGCAGTGGTATATTTCTCACAGGTGTAATAAAAATGTATGAACTTTGTGTTAGCTTAGTCTGTGGTAGTAAAAAGAATGTATTTTTAAGATGCCGGAGTACATCCAGAGAGACGTAAAACCTCAAATCCTGGAGGAATGAAAACCAGATCTCAGTATATAATAAGGATAGTATTGCCCCGGTCGAATCTGCCAGAATAAAGTTCTTTTTAAGGCTGGACTCGCACTTGACCGAGGAGTAAATAATTGGAAGAAAAAGAACATGGTTTGCACTCTTCAGCTGTATCTGTTTGGTTTTTTTTTCTTTGTGCAGTGGATTTGTGAGTAGTGTACAAGATATGTGAATTGGCCAAGCTTATATTTGTCCATTCACTGGTGAAAAATGTAGCTGAAAAATTTAATTACCCCTCTTCCACACAGTTGAATGGACCGGGCTGGGAATAGATGGGGATGGTAGATGTGATCTGACCGGTCACACAATGGAGGTTTCGTTTCTTCAGTGTCAAATACTTATGTATCAATATTGGTTATTAAAGGCGGGCAAGTAAAAAGCTCCACATTTTACAGTTTTTGATGTTCAATGTTTAACTGTTCAACTCATAGTTCTCTAATCACTGTTCATCATATTAAATATTGACTAAACTGTCCTGGACCAAAGGAATTCTATATGTTCTTACATATTAAAAGTGTCAGAATGAAACCTTATTAGTTAATTTTCCATGCCATAATGTACATATTATAGTACTAATATAGTCTATAGTAATATACTTATATAGTCATATAGTGCAGTGATTCTCAACCTTTTTTCATATCAAGGACCCCTCATTTACTACACATTAGGGCCATGGACGCCCATTTGATGAGATTTTGTCTCTTGGACCCAAATCTGAGAATATTTTTATTGTTAGATATGATTTTGTTCAGAATTCCATGACTATCTGTATTGTAGGTAGAGAGATAACCGTGAAACTATGATCAAAACAGTCATTCTTCTACATTCTCTAATGCTGAAGTTTAACAATTCATCAGTTTGCTGCGGACCCCCTGGAACCCCCTCAAGGACCCCTGGTGGTCCGCGGACCCCACGTTGAGAACCACTGATATAGTACATAATGTAAAACATGTCATATTTTTATATCAAAATCCCATTACTTTTACTTTCTGGAAAACAACACGTTTTTAGTGGTTACTTCATGTTGTAAACTGATTTATGAACGCTTTATATCCCACCAGACACCATGAAAATGCCTAAATGTTTCCTTATGAGAAAGATGATCACTGGCACCCGTCTGCAATCATTGCATTATTTTCACATACATTGTAGGGTCAGTACAGTATGTCCCCAATCTGCATGAAGCTGTTCTTACAGGAAGGACTATTTAATACCCCATAACCAACACACATTGCAAGATGCGGACGTTCACGCGGTGAACGTTAGGGCCGAGCGTGACTCGCCCCCCCCCCCCTCCCATTACTATTCAGGCAGACCGCCGAAAAGGTCAACCTGATGAATCAGGATATAACTGACAGACATGAAGTGCGAGAGGAAATCCCTGGGAAGATTAAGTGCCATGATCACCTTTTCACTCGCCAGCATTACAGGAAAATAAGCCACCCCGCAGATCCGCGAGCAGATGAGGAATTATCATCTATATAATAATATGGGCCGGGACGGTCTGAGAGACCTTGAGCGGGGGAATGTTCATTAAAGGTGAAGAGTAATTTCGGTGTTATCCCGAGCCGATCCGTCGCCCCCGCGGTGTGATGCGGATTGATTAGTATGCCTTGTCTGAGTTTTCTGGAATGGAAATGGAGAGGGAAAATACTACGCCGCGACTACAATAACAACAGTCATCACCGTGGGCGTACGACCTTCTTTTGTGTTCCGTCTCCTCTCGGATTAATCTCACCTGGGACTGCATGGTTCATAAACAAACACAAAACAATTTCCTGACTAAATTGCCACGAAGAGTCGCCAAGGAGATGGAGGGGAATAGCGAGTATCTGAGGGTGCCCTCAATTCATAACTCCGCTCTCAATCTGAAGTTTGACTCTCTCTCTCTCTCTCTCTCTCTCTCTCTTTCTCTCTCCCCCGCGCCTGATTCCGGTGTTCGCAAAGTGACACGGTCAATGTGAAGTAGCATCTCATCATGATGAACGAGTAGAGTAACCTTGAAGACAACAAACAGGATGAGAGGCCATTGCCGCTTTGGGTTTTTTTTTTTTAGGTTTCATTTTTAAGCAAATCACATCCAAGGAGACACGTGAAATTAGCCCATAAAAAAAAAAACGAGAGCACGCAACAATTTCCTTAATGAATTGGCACAAAACTTCATTAACGCGACGCCGCCTGAGCGTGACATTGGTCGATTCTGCCAGATGAACAGACGGGAGGATGAACTGAGGCAAAGTCCAATACGAGCTCATGCCGCGTTCATGTCATACGGGGAAGAAAAAATAAAATTTAAAAAAAAAAAACGTCGGATGGACTCGGCGGGTTCAAAGCAACGACTTGAAAGCGTTCACACGTTCGAGCTCGTTTGAACGGCGTGACTGAAGTTCTCTCCAGACTTCGGTCACTCCTGGTGATGGTTCAGAGCTTTTTCACACTTAACCCCCCCCCCCCCCCCCCTGTGCGCTTAGTGAGTGATATATGTTTCAGTTTGTTTTACAGCGAGCCAAACACTGCCATGTCAACCGCAGATGAAAAATCGTGGCATTTTAACAGTCTTTTCTAGTAGTATTTACCACCTGAAAGCAGAGGTGAACGGTATTTTCCATTATTATTTCCGGTATTTTCCTACTATACTGAACAAAAATATAAACACAACACTTTTGTTTTTGCTCCCATTTTTCACGAGTTGAAATAAAAGATCTAAGACTTTTTCTATGCACACAAAAGGCTTATTTCTCTCAGATTTTGTTCACAAATTTGTTTCAATCCGTGTTAGTGAACAAAATTTGTATAAGACTTTCAAAAGTCTTAGATCTTTTATTTCAACTCATGAAAAATGGGAGCAAAAACAAAAGTGTTGCGTTTATATTTTTGTTCAGTATAGTAGGAAACTCATATGTCCCGTCTTTCCAAAGTCACATGAATGCAGCATCAAATTGGCAAACCTGAGAATGCTGTGAGAATTCCAGTGGTGAATCGTTGTAGAGCTCCATTTAATACTACATTAAAAATATTTGCACTATATCTAAGTAAGTCATGTACTAATGTCATGTACTGCTTATGTTTTTAATTTTTCAACAAGCACATATTTCATAGTTTTTGAGTTTTTTTTTTTCCAGTCATTTTTTCCTTCTCTCAGTTTGCTCTACTCTCTACTACTTATTTTGCCCATCCTCATAATGCTGTACTTCATACTTTTCATTCTTACGTCTCCACTTAATTCGTTCTAGCGTCGGACCCAATTTCCCCACGGGGATCACTTAAATTTCATCTTATCGCTCATCTTATCTCGTCTTATCTTAATAGGTATTTGCTTTTTTCAGATTGCAATACCCACAAATCCCTTCCTCATAATGTCGGAAGGGGGCCTGAACTGCACGCCGCCAGAATCTCTGTGTTTTTGTCCGGGAAGTCGAGCGTAATTCAGCCGTCGAAGAAGTGCAAAAATCAAACATCAGCTGACAAGAATATTTTTTATAGCCCTAAAGAAGATCAAGGCCTATAAATTACTCACTTCGCTGCCATGGATTTATGAAAGAAACTTTCAGATGACTGGGGCAGCAAAGAAAAAGGGGGAAAAAAAAAAGTCAATCATCGCCAGTTTTTGCATTCCTCCTCTTTATTCGCGATAGCGCACTTGAACGTGTATTTTCCCAAAGGTATTCATACGCGCTAAATTGGACACTGAATTAAAATTTGGTGAAGAGATACATTTCCAAGTGAATGATATAACATTGATTTTTTTTTTTAATAAATCCTCAGGCTTGACAGAATGAAAGAATTCAGAGGCAAAGATAAAGCTGAAGGAGACTCGCTGTAGGATCGCTTGTTGATTTTGCAGCATCCTTCTCAATTAGCTCGGTACTGTCACTATTTTACATACTGACTCTGCTTGTCCTTATTCCTCGGCCAGAACGCCCGCGCCCGGCACCGCATGTTCCGCCGGGGGAAGAAGCTGTAAATCTGCAATGTGAATGCTGTGAGTGCTTTCAATTTAGAGCGGGGCCTGTTTGTTGTGAAGAGTGCGCTCTGCCTGGCACTTGGGAGCGCCAATTTATGAAAGCACCTTCCACCGGCGGAGTGTCACATTACTGATAGGGGGGAGGAGAAGCTTTTGCAGCAAGGATATGTTTAACATATCTAACATCCAAACAAGGCGTCGTTATTTCAGTCGCCAATTTGGCACTTTTTCTCTGAGTCAATGAATGCCAGTTTTTTTGTTTTTTCTCGAATAGAACAGCAACATCATGATTTTTGGGGAGGAGGAGGACTTTGTGGTTGCATCTATCTATCTAGGGGGAGAATAGTAAATATCTTAAGAGTACACTAAAATTGTAATCTGCCGGTGTCCTTGAGGGGAGCACATCATCAAACAGTTATGACTGATTTCCATGTTTACAAAATGGCACGATCAAGGTGAAACAGCGTCTCACCTTGATAGAATTGAGGCAGCCTTGCCGGAAAACAAATAGAATAAAAGGCTTTAGCAGCTTTTTCATTTGCTTTTTTTTTTTTTTTTTTAAACAAATTGCACCCCGAGATGAGACACAAACGAAGCTCGTCTGAAAATATGTGCCATCTAGCATTTGTTGGCTCTCACCCTTGAGCTGACAGCCGAACTGCACACACGTCAAATGAGCAATGGGGCAAATCAAACGGATTCGTTGTCAGAGCCGAGTGCTCAGTCTGTAGTTACCACCGGGAAGAGCAGCTGTTACCCTTATTCAAATGCTGCTTTGAATTTATCTTTGGAGACAAATTCGAGGAAGCATTATAGCGTTATGGCAGCCGTGAACTCTGCACAGATGATGACATTTAAAGAAAGCGATTGGGGTGCCTCGGAGAGATGAGATCGGGACCGGTGTGATCAGTTAGCTGGGATTTTTTTTTTCCTGTCGGTATTCATTGATTTTTTTTATCATGCTCTACATTCCAAAGGCAATCGCAAAAGAAGCCTGTGCAAGTATGGACTGACAAGTGTGTATGTGCTTGTGTGTGTGTGTGTGTGCGGATGAATCAACATCCCTTCAGAGCCAATTAGACATGACATTAACTCTTCCTGTAGCCAGCATCGACCATGGGAGCAGGTGAATGCCTTCGCTGTTTGCATGGCTTAGCATATTGTCTTTGTGTGGGAAACCTGATAACGGCAGCAGGGCCAGTGAGGAGTCTGGTCTCTTTGCATTGCCTCGGCTGACACTGTCACAAAGTGTCTCAGTAATTTCTGGCTCTGCTCCGAGTGTGAAGGGTCCCCGAATGGGATTTGCAAATCTACCGTAGACGAGATTCCAAAAGAGAAAGAGATGCAAGAGGAATTTGTGTTTTGAACCGTGTTGGCAAAATAATTATGCTCAGTCTGTGATGTGGGTAATTATGCAGGTAGGTTGACAATATTCAAATGGAAACCGGCTTAGCAAAATAGTTTTGTTTTTCTTTTTTGTTTTGTGGTACACTCTAGCAAGGGAGTAAAACGAAGCAAGGAAGAGAGGAAAATATACTCACAGAAGAGGAGAAAAGTGTGGTGCCCTAGGGTGACCTCACTTGAAGTGCCCCCTCCTTCCACTTTACACGCAAAAAAGTTAAATTTACTATGGCAATAAAGATCATAAATTTACATTAACTTAAATTATACAGGCTCAACACACATACTACAGACAAATATAAGACAATGTACTAACCAACAAATTACTTTACACCATAGATTGACAACAAATGCCATTTTAGGCTTTACACACAGAGCTATACTCTATCAAATTTGAATGCAACTCACATCAAGGACATCATGTTAAAAAAACATTGTTTCAAACATAAATTTTCAAAGGCCTGAATGAAGACTAAATGCCAAACCATTACAGAGCATGACTAAAAATAAAAAATAATTACAGACATCTAATGCAACTTCAGCACAGGACAAGGCCCCACATAGCACCAAATAAAGCAAGCTCAATGACTGTAGCAAGCAGTCACTTCAGGTGAGGTGATGTGACAGTGGGACCTGCAGAAGGTGAAAGGAGCAGCCCATTCAGACTGGGACATTAGTCCAGACCAGCCCATTCAGACCGGGACGTTAGTCCAGACCAGCCCATTCAGACTGGGACATTAGTCCAGACCAGCCCATTCAGACCGGGACGTTAGTCCAGACCAGCCCACCGCAATCGGCCGGACACAAACCATCCTTGCTGGTGATTTCACAACACAACCTGTCAGCTCCGCGGCTCAGATTTAACTGTGCCTGTCATTTGATGTGAGGTTGTTTAACGTGGCCCAGCTTCCCGGTTGGGTGGAGTTTGCGTTTTTAAGCACTGTGATTGGCCCGAAGGTCCAAACACCGCCCAGCCGGCAAACTTGGTGTAAAAACTAATCAAACCAGTTGTTTAAGCCACCAAAACTTGTATAACCACCGGTACTGCTCCGTATTTATTTTTTTAAGAACCGGAACGTGCTGACACCCGCTCACTCTGTTTATAGAATAGATAGAGCGGCTCACTGGGAAGTCTCCCAATAGTCCCGATGGCCAGTCCATCCCTGAATGTATTGCAATGCGTAGGCTATTAGAATTTATGGTTGCTATATAAGCATCACAAACTGCGCATCCAGTTCAAAGAGAAAAACTTTCCACAAGCATCAACTCGACCAGTTCGTTCTTCACTCTTAAATTGTGAAAAAGATCTCTCAGCCTTACAGTTAGTAACAGGCAGGTTAAGAAAAGCCTGACTGCGGCGAGCACACTTGGGAAAGTAGTTTTCAGCCTACTTTTTCACAGCAGCTCTTTTCGGTGAACGTTTTTTCTCTTACCGCACAAAATGCTTCAACTGGACAAATTCAGATGTGATGGGGAGGGGGGGGGGGGGGGCACCTAAACACCACCCACGATTCTTTCTCTTTACATTCTTTTCTAGTATCAAAGGTTAATTTTGGCCGTGTATGCATTCCCGCCAGAGAGTAATATATAAAGAAAATATGACAAAATTTTTTAAAGGTATAATTGGGGTTTGAATGCTGTGATGCCCCCCAACAAGGCAAACTGGCTGGTGACCCCGGGCCCTCACCCCATGCCATATATGGATAATCCAGCCCAGACTATGGGAGAAATGAGAAGATTACACTTTAAATGAGGTTGTGGAAAAGACACAATGTAGTTGTTGGTGTAGTAGGTGGAAAGTTATAGAAACTGCTCTAGATATTGTACTTGAGTAGATTTATTTAGTAATACCGCTTTTTGAAAAATAAAAGTCTTTCATGTCATCGGCACTTGCGTATTTTTAATGATTTAATCCTACTTTTACTTAGGCCCATAAGTTTCCTTTGCCTAGCCTAATAAAGGAATTAAAACCTCCAAACGACTGGCATTAACGACAAGTGTTGCCATCACCCAAAGCTCAGTCAGCAGCTATAGGTAAAAAGCCCATATGTCCTCTGTGTTGAAACAGCACTACTTTGATCTATCCTGTCAGGATGTACACTTAGTCTTTCCCAAGGACGATACACTTGGCAGCATAACCAAGTGTTGAAGGCCCTGGCTGCAGCAATTGAGATTAAATGAACAGAAATTATTTCTTTCCCCGTTAGGAGAGAGAGATCTAAGGATCAAATTGCCTTCCTACGTGAAGGTGAAAAAGTCAGGAAGGAATTATTATTGAGCAGGCGCAGGTTAGGGCAGCTAGGTGAGGCTAAGGATTGGGAAATACAAGCAGACATAGGCCAGCAATTTAGGGCCAGATTTATTAAGCATGTGCGGTGGCAGGCACAGAGGATGACAAATCAGAGCGAGGGTGATCCATTTGAGAATTACTCTCGTCCAAATGTCAGAGGGTGAGGTTAAAAGAAATTATAGATTGCCAATTATATTATCACTGCTTGATGAAATAAAAAACGAACTGGAACCTCAGACCAAGAGGAGTCATGTCGTACCGTACCTTAGCTATAGAGGGAATCACATCCGCGTTTCACCTGCTAGATATGCACACTCCGTAGCCTACTTATATTGCGCCTCAGGTATTCTAATTGGAAAATTGCTACCGACTTGATTTGCATAAGTGGTCTTAATAAATCAGCCGCTAAACTGCAGAAAGCTGCGCTCATTAAGTTTTCGTGCAAGGTAGTAATTAGTGCGCCTCTTAAGAAATATGGCCTTTAGAGTCCTGCCAGATAGTCACCACCAGCTCAAGACCTGACCTAGTATTGTGATCCAACACTCAGTGGTCTGTTTACTTTATAGAGGACTTTCAGGTGACGTAACGCCCACTCTGGCAGCCATAATGGACGTGCTCGGCTCCTCATGGGCAACAGTGGCTGTGAGCAGCTGATTGCGTCTCTAAACATATAATTTATCTGACTCAACAGAATTGAATAAACATGATTCATTTCTGTGATATTTTTAACTGGGAACTGATCATTTAATCACTGATCACTGATTTTGTGTTATGATAATGGTTGTTAGCTAGCCAATATCTGGTCAGCTAACCATCACTGTCTTGTTGTAAACACATCTGATTAGCACTCTAGCTAACGTAGCTCATAGAGTTAGTTAGTAGTGGCTAGTAGTTGTAACATTAATATCGGTTGCTTGGCTAAATTAGCCTGCTGCTAGTTAGCTAGCTAACAAAGCCAAAACCCAACTGTTTGTTCAGGTTAACTGAGCTGACTCTTCTCAAGCTACAAGTGTTTTGGAGTAGAGCTAGAGCTAAAGAGCTAAAGACAAGACAGTTTACTGTGTCACAGTAACCTACATTTGGAAACAAATCTACCTTCTCTCTCTCTTGTTCTAGTCTGGTTGTTATATTTAGCCATTATTTTTATACCGTATTTCCTCTAATACTGGCCCGGGCCTTTATTTACCTCAACTGCAGAGGGTACCAGGCCTTTATTGGAAGCAGGCTTATATTAGAGACAGGCCTTTATTTCTAATTCCCTCTGTTTGATAAGTATATTTGTTCGTATTTTAGTATGAAGCCTCCTTGTTTTCTGATCTGCTTCTGTTGAGGTTCGTTAGGTAGCCGTTTTTTTGTTACTGCAATGCATTACCGATAATTACGGTAATCAACGACGGCATTCTCCAGAGACTTCCACCGGCCGAGCCGTCTTGTGGCATACTGCCATCTTGTGCAACTGGTATCCACTGTTTTTTCCTTTGTTTTTTCCCCAGCCTGTATTTGGGGCCGGCCTTTATTTGTTCGTGTCGACCACGGCCCCGGCCATTATCGGAGACCCGGCTTTTAATTGACTACCAGCCACTATTAGAGGAAATACGGTACAGCCAATTCTCCAGTGGACCTCCACCTTGTTGTTAGGAGATTTGTGATGCAAAACAGTATTTTTTTTTTTTAATTCTTCCTTGAGATTCCCTCCATTAGCCAACACAACACCACCTAGCTCCCCCACAGAGCTCTTTTTTGTCTCTCCAACTCTGTTAAATTGATTTGCCCCAAGATCTTACAAACACTGATATGCGACTGTCCTCTAGCCCTTTGGATATAATCCCTTTGAAAGTTTTCATAATGGTCGTTTTATATTATTGGCCCTAGTCTGCTCATTGTTGTGAACAGAGTGCCTTGGTCCTCTGAATCCCAGTATCAAGGCAGCTTCCAAAAAACTTGGGGGTCAATCACATAAAGAAATTGATGCAGTCCTGTTTTGTCCAACTGGGTAATATTGCTATAGTACGTCATATACTCTCTATATATACTCTATATACTCTATATCTTTCCAAGATCTGGAAAGACTAGTTCATGTTTTAATCTCCTCGTCTTGTCTTGATTATTGTAATTCCTTGTTCACATGACTCAGTCAAGCCACCAGAGGCAGATTACAACTAGTTCAAAATGTAGCTGCAAGACTACTTAGAAAGACCCCACACAGATCCCACATTACCACAATACTGGCCTCACTGATTGGCTACCGATTAATTCATGAATTGATTTTGAGCTTCTTTTGATTATCTATGTATAAAAGCCAATTAATTAATCTGAAGGAATGAGTTCTTTAGACTGCTCAGTTGTGGCTCCTAGGCTTTGGAGCATCCTCCACCTGAGTGTGAGATCTGCCAACACACTGTTAAGTGTTTTAAATGGCATTTCAAAACTCATCTGTTCATGTTTGCTTTTCTCTTATTTTATTATTTGTCTTGTCTGTGTTTCTTTTATTTGTCTATTTTAATTTGTCATGTGACTTCTATTTTCTGATTTTATTGTTTGCCTTGTCAGAATTTCTATTATTTTTTGTTTCTGATTTCATTCCATTAAGTTTCTTTTTATTACTGCTGCTCCATTTGTTCTATGAAGCACTTTGTAACCCTGGTTTTGAAGGTGCTATATAAATAAAGATTTACTCGCTTACTTGCAGTCTCAAAGGGCTTCACAACGCCCACATTATGAAAACAATAAATGAAAATGACACCCCCCAACCTTACACCCTCACTAACAACAAGGCAAAACTCCCACGAAAACCTCATTAGGAAAAAACAGTGGAGGAAACCTTGACTGGTTTTAGCATGGTAGTTGCAGTAATAGCTATTGCTATTAGGGCTATTATGTTTAGAAGTAAAGATTGACCCAAAGGCTTTCTGTGGGAGAAAATATAACTATCTACCTTTTAAAGTAGACAACATACAGGCAGACGCAGACATCTTAATCAGGGTGTGTGTGTGGAAAAGACATCACTCGCTGCCTCCTCAGTTGTGTGTGTGTCTGTGTTAGGAATTATGTAACTACTTTTTGGAGTAGACAACACAACCATCTTCAAGAAGACAGAAAATAAAATATGAAAAATGAATATGATTGGCGCTGGTGAAAAGGGTGTGAAATACAAGATTCCCATCAGCCAAAACTAAGGCTGACCAAAATGATAGTGAAAATAAATAGGTTTTAAGCCTGAATTTAAAGTTATCATTGCCTCTCTCATCACAACAGGGACACTGTTCCAAAGAAAGGGAGCACAGTACCTGCACTTTTCTTTTTGATTGTTTTCACTATTCCATGGGCAGATGCAGTGGATGAAGCATACACTGTAAAAAAAAAACTTTTCTAACAATTCTGGTTAGTATATTGAAATAAGGTTATTTTTCTCTGAAATAACACTCATGTATGCTAATATAAAAAAGTGTCAGACACTGTAAATATACAGACTGCATGTTATTCCATTCTACAAATAAAAAAAATGGGTAACACTTTATTTGAAGGGGGGTGAATAAGGCAGACATAACACTGTCATAACTATGTCATGACAACTGACATGAACATGAATTAAACTTTATGAATGTTTATGACTGTAACAAAAACTATGAAAAGGTAGCACATCTCAAATTTCCAAGTCAAGGAGGACAAAATACTAACATTTCACTTATTTATTTGGCTCACATCACAATCGAAAAACGCTTACACGTTTCGGCACAGAGCCTTCTTCAGAGCGTTTGAGCTATACAGGTTCAATTTGGTAATAAACACAAGGGCAGAGTTAATACACAGCTGGGAGTTGGACCCAATTATTTAGGAACCAATCACTTTTCTTATCCCATGGTTCTAGATACAAGGACCAATCACAATATGAAGCTTCACAAAACATTGTTTCTGGCCATCACCATTAAGATCATATACTAGATGGCAACAAATGGACATAGATTAAACAGTCTTAACTTAAAAAGCATTTTAAGCTGTAGTCATCATTAAGTCCATTTGGTGTCATAGTACTGAGTGTGTATATCCAGATCATTTCTCTCTGGGCCAGTTTCTTCAGAACATCACCTCCTCTTGTGGGCATCATGACTTCCTCAATCCCACAGAATTTTAATGAAGAGGGTGAACCATGATTTGCTTCAGCATAATGTTTTGCAATTGCATAATCCATATTGCCTGTACGCATTGCAGTTTTGTGCTCCGATATTCGTTGTTTAAGGGGCCGTTTGGTTTGTCCAACGTATGCTAGACCACAGGGACGTAATAACATAATGTAAACCACATGAGTAGACTTACAGTTTATGAATTCCCAAATAGGAATTTTCCTCCCAGTGTGAGGATGATTGAACGATTTCGTATTTGTTGTATTGTTGCAGCAGGCACAGTTACCACACCTATACATGCCTGTTGTAGTCAGCCATGTGGTCTTGTTTTGAGTCATATTTGTGTACATGACAATGTTTTTAATCGTGGGTGCTCTCCTGAACAAGAAAAGGGGTGGGGATTTGCAGAAGTCCTTCAAAGATTCTTCTGCTTGAAGCACATGCCTGTGTCTCTTGAGTGTCTCTTTTATTTGTGAAGCACGTTGTATGGCTTTCTGAATAGAGTTGGTTTCCTTAAACCGAGTAGCCATGATTGTTTCTTTGGAGTGAAAGTCATCAAGATCTGAGCAGTTGCGTTTGAGCCTCAAAAACTGACCCACTGGGATATTATCCTTTAGATGTTTGGGATGATTGCTTGCAGCATGCAATATTGAGTTGCGTTCCATGTCTTTTCGGTAGATAAAAGTGTGAATGGCTCCAGTTTCATCTTTGTATATGGTTAGATCCAAATAATTGATTTTATCAGTGCTTTGTTCACAGGTGAATTTCAGGAAACTTGAGCTGTTGTTAAGATATATCACAAAGTCCATCAATTCCTCCTGCGTCCCATCCCAAAATATCAGGATGTCATCAATGTACCGTTTGTATAGTTTTATCTTTGAGTGATATGGGTTGTTATTGGGGTCATGTATAACAGTTTCTTCCCATTTCCCCACAACCAATCCAGCCACAGAGGGCGCTGTTGCTGCTGTTTACGACTGTTGTTATTAAGTGTCAAGCGGTTGATAATGACACTTTCAATGCAAAGCTGACACTGTTCTAGATGTCTCTGTCATGACAACTTGACATTAACCAAAGGGACATAACCTGTCATAAACATTTGTCATGACAGACTTCATTATCAAACACAAATAAGCCCTTTGGTTGTATGTGTTAACATTACATTAAACTGTCATATGTGCTTGTCTTTGACAATGGCTGTCAGAGACCATCATAACTGTGTCATGAGTGTTTTTCCTGACCTGAATTGTCATGACATAGTTATGACAGTGTTATGTCAGCCTTATTCACCCCCCTTCAAGTAAAATGTTACCATATTGGTCGTAATTTTATTGACATATCTTGTGCTGCTTGTAAAATGAGTACTATTGTCTTTTTTAAAACAGAGATTATCTTGGTAACACTTTACAATAGGGGTCACTAAATTAAGGGTTAGTTAATGTTTAATAAGGGTTAGTTAATGCTTAATAAGCATTAACTAACCCTTAATTAACAGTGAACTAATGTGTAATTTACTAATGGTGTTCATGTTAACTAAGGTATTAATTTATACATTATTTAATAGTTTATAAAGATGACTTTATAAATAATGTATAAATTAATACCTTAGTTAACATGAACACCATTAGTAAATGATTACCAGACACATTAGTTAACTGTTAATTAAGGGTTAGTTAATGCTTATTAAGCATTAACTAACTCTTAACTTAGTGACCCTTATTGTAAAGTGTTACCAATATCTTTACTTTTCAACAAAGAATTTAAACTGTTAAATTACAGGACAGAAATTTAATAAAGGGTAATAACTGTAATTTTAATGCAATTTTACAGTTTTTGGAATCCTTGTGAAAATCTACAGTATATTGTCTGTTTTTTGTTTGTTTTGGGGGTTTTTTTTTACAGTGGGAAGAAACTTAGATACACTGAGCTAGAATCTGAGGATGAACAGCAAGGGTTGGAAAGCCATGGTATGCCATGGGATTTGTGGTCCAGCCTCACGTCAGGCTAGAAATGCAGCTTCTAAAGCCACTGAACAGAGCAACTAGCGGTTCTGGCTGAGGAGAAAACACACCCATTGGCGTCTTAAGTATGGAAATCTATCTCAAGTCAAATCATCAGAAGGGAGTTGTTAACATAATCTTGATGAATCGTACTTGAGAATTTTAGTAATGTAGGCTACCCTTTTCCTTTTGCTTGACTCATTTTCTCTTGAGTACTCAGACTTGAGTAGAACAGTTTCAGCATTCTTAGCATTTAAAAACCCATGATACCTTATCTTATGATAATATTAGGAAAGAAACTGCTTGGTTGAGAAAACTATCAGGGCATGGTCAAATGGAATTACTTTTGGGAGGTGAGTACAAGCAAAAAAAAAACCCACAGATTTTTCTTTACATTGTCAGCGGAATAGTGGGTTTTTTTGGGGTTTTTTTTTCAAAAAGCGAAGGGGTACAGATGTTGATGAGACAGTTCAATAATTGAGTCAGAATTAATATGTTTGAAAGAGAAATAGAAGTCTGATCTAAGCGTGCTGTACCACTTTTATAATTAATGTGTAATCCCATAATCACGTAATCCCGTCTTTCATTTCTCTCCTATAATTTTCAATTAGCTTCTTGCTTTCTCTAGCAAGGCAGCTGAATACATTAAATGATCAGGTCTGGTAAGGCAAAATCATTTAGGTGAAATTATACCTACACCGCTGCTCCTAAATTGCCATTTTCACCTCCTTGACAGAGGTAATGCTGACAGTTTATCAGCGCTAGACACATCCGGCCTCTATACTTTTGATTTAAAATGATTCTCAAGCCGCTCGGCTACAGGTTGTTAGTGATCTTTTGGCACAGAAATCTCCCAGAGTCCTTCTAACCCTGGTATTTCTGACTCATTATGCGGTTTCATTTGCAGTTTAAGATATTACTGTAGGTAAGGTAAGGAAACATCCTGCTCTGTAGACCTCAGTGCAGCATGGCGAGACTAGAGACACAGGGAATTAATGAGTCTTTCAATTTGTCTGATAGAACTACAGTGAATTGCTGCTGCCTGAATAACTCTGATAGTTGAAGATTGTGATAGGCAATTTAAAAGGACTCATTATTTTGATGTAAACCGTATGAAGAACCTCTTGTTCTCCATTTCCGATTTAATGAAGCGGGGGCGCCGCGAGAAGATGGAATCTCTTTCTTCCCAGGTGCTTTGATGAGTTCAAGCGAAGTGACCGTAAGAAGTACAAAGGAATATTCATGACACGGTATAATTGCCCTTTGTCTTTATTGAGACGTATCCATATTCTCTGTGTTCTTTAATGGAAACGGATCTGAGACAGAGGGAGAGATCGCGCGGGCCACCGCAGACAGACACCTGGCCGCCGAAAACTTAAGACAACCTAACTGCCAGGTGTGGGAAAATCTATATAGAGACAGCCAGTGTATCGGTAACACCCAAATGACTTTACTGCCCGAAAGCTACCCATACTGCCAGTCATGATAGTTGTGGAATATTGTTGGGAGTGAAGTTCCATCTATCTAGATCACACCGTATCCCAGACTGCAGCGTTGCGATAAGGCGAAGCTCTGATGCCGCCTTGTTATTCTCCTCTACTTTCATCACAGCATAAGAAAGTGCTATCGGTTTTTGCAATTTCGAATTTTCAGACTTCTCCCCTTACGCAGGCCTTCCTAAAGGTCAAGCAAAAACTAATTATTTGTCTGATGCGGCGATACAGCCTTTACCGCCGCGTTAACTCGTTCTAAGCCGGGATTTGTTACTGACACTTCTATCAGGGCGGCGGGAGCTCAGTCGTGACGGCGGCGGTGAGTAATGAGCGCCGCTAATGTCATAACGTCATCTGACATCCCGAGGCTTTTACAGACGGAGGGTTACTTCCAAAAACCACACTCCGGATAATGCCCCGCTCATTACAGCCTGTGTAATTCCACTGAATACATTCCACAGTCATACTTGCTTTCCATTATCTCAATAAATCCGATGCAAAGGCTTCATATTCCGCGTTCAATCAATGCCTTATTTCCGCCTTTCTTTGCTGAGGCAGGCTCTTTGCCATTAAAAGTCATTTGGGGTGTAATTTAGTGGAATTGTGTCGGAGTGGCGGTATGAAATTTTGAAGCCGGCAAAATTCTTCCATGTGGTAGATGGCAGCCGTGGCGTTACCCGCTGTGGAACAGCTTTCAGAGATTTAAGATTGATTTTCTTTCTGCTCTTTAAGCGTGGGGCAAAGACATGCCATAAATTGCCTATAAATGCACCAATATAAGTTATACAAAAGAAGGCTGTGAAGATTTTCTTGTCTGATGATTCACCGATGGAAACTACTGGAATCAGGAAAGAGACTGCAGATTTTCACCAATAAAAGACATCAGAGTTAAAAAAAAAAAAAATCAGATAAAGATCACTGTGATTACAAAGTCCATGGATTCCCTTCATCTTGTTTCTAGAAGTCAAAGGTCAAAAGTTTACCATTGTGACAACATGTCCAAAATATGAAAGTGGAGTTAAAGTCCTTTTCACAAACAGCTTACAGTTCCGGAGAGTCATGAGACATTGAAGAGCTTTACATAACATCAAACGCTGCAAAAATCATGCCTCATACATTTATGCAGCCAAAAATAAATTTGTAAAGAACTGCAGACGGAGTTGGTGGCAGTGTTCGTTTTGTCGACGAAAACGATGATGAAAAATATTCGTAACTGACCCACTTTTACAAAGAAAGACGAAAAAACACCCGTGTGAAGTTCAGCTAACGATTGACACAAAACACAAAAACAACAGTAATTAATATTTTTTTGTTTTTCAAGAGACTAGGCATAAAGATCCAAATGCAATACAACAATACAATTTTACAATCATTAAAAAAAAACAACTAAAATCTAACTTTAGTATTTCAATGAGGGGAAACGAACTGAGATTTCATAATGTTGCACTAGATTTTTCATTTTTCTTCTTTTGATTTCTACACTCTTAGACAGGAGGTGTCATTTTTAACACATCTGTGTGTCTTATTTGGAACTACACACACAAGATATGTTAATGAAAACACATTGTAACACAACATGTGTCGTTATTAACATATCTTGTGTTGAGAAGTAACACAAGTCTGTGTAGTCCCAAAGAAGATACACAGATGTGTTAAAATGACACATCCTTCTTAAGAATTAGAATATGAAACAGCATGGAAAAGGGGGAAAAAAAGGAGTGTTTTTTGCACCCCCCCCCCCGAAAAAAAGGAACCTCATTCAACCTGACATATGTTGTATCTGATAGTACAAGAGGAAGAACTGAAGTGCTCTCCTCCACTTCTTTTCCCAACATGCAGCTTGACGTTGCAGTGACAAACCGTTGAGTGAGGCTGAGAGCACATTAAAGCTTTTCCCGCCTGGGGATTCCCCCCCCCCCCCCCCAGTCTCCCTAGCAGCCTGCACTGTATTTCAGTTTACCCATCCACTCCTCTGGATCTTCTGTGCCTCTCCATCTGTGTTGTCCCTTTACATTCCCAACTCCAGATCCTTAGAGAAAAACAGCAGGTACTAAGCATCACTGTTTTCTTCTCTGGTACACAGTAACAGAAGAGTTTTTTGGGTTTTTTTCACTAAAGCCACGGCGAATTTCTCTGGGAACAACCTGAATTGTCCTGTAAAGCCTTGAGATGTGCAAGGCCTAAACCTCTGAAGTTGGATTCAATTATTGTCCTCCTCCTCCTCTGCATTTTTAATGTGCTCCATGATTGTAGCGATGACAATAGAGCCCATTTCAAATAGAGTCTGTGCAAGAAAGGCTCTGAAAGTTTCCACAATGACATGGTACAGTAGGTGGATTAAAGCACATGCTGAGAAATAAAAATTACAACTGCGGAAAAGGCTGTAAATCTATGAAAGGCATTAATTGCTGTGCAGGATGGTGCCACAGTACCATTAAACAATGGTGTAATGCCTCACCAATCAGCGATTAAAATTGACCATTAATGCAGACTAATACCAATATCTCTCGCCTGTTGGAGTCCATTAGATGCCCAATGAGCTTTGCATGTTTCAGCCCATTTAGATCAATCTCCGAACTTGGGGGGGGGGGTCTTTGAAGAATGGTCGAATAATTCCCAGTGTATATCGAATAGTATTTTTGCTTGAAATGCCCATCCCTAATTCATGTATGGTTTGGAAATCATTTATATCAGTTCAATCTACATTTGTGAATCTTAAAGTTTCACACAAAGTAAGAAGTGAGCCGCTCTATACGTGATATTCACACGGTGTGAACAACTGCATCGGGCACTTCGACGTGCTTTTCGACCGCTAACTACCAGCGCAAATCTTCTCTGGAGGAAAATGAAAAAAAAAAAAAAAAATGTTGTGGCGAGAGAGAGAAGAGAATTTTCAACGGGAAACGGATTTGAATTCTTTCGGTTTCCCTCGCAGCCAGAGCAAAGCTAACGTGAGTCGTAGCTAAGAACGGCTGAAGCGGTTAGCTAACGCGCTCTTAGCTACAATGTGTGAGAAAAATAAGTAAATTATCGACTTACTTGTGACAAAGCGTCTTCCGCAAACACAGTTATTGTTTGATGGCTGCCAATTTTTCCCCAATTCCAACGTGAATCAGCCTTTTCAGCGAGCTTATCAGACCAGCAGCAGTACTTTATTGCTCCAGGTCGTCTTTTCGCTTTAATCTTTTCTCACAGACAGAATCCCAATACGGTTTCCCTTGTTTGCTTCAGAGTCGACCGTGTACACTAGTTTCAAGTTAGCGGTCAAAAAGAACCTCCGAGTGCCTGATATGTTACATGATGTGAATATCATGTATTGACAATGAATGGAGACAGACATTGTGGTTATTTTGACATTACCCTAGTATTACAAATAATTAATCGGTGTAACAGCTAAAAAAAAATTCTAATATGTCCGCCAACTCATCGTAAAGAACCAGCTAAGGGCTACGTCTTTTGAGAACATTACAAATTAGAATTATGGCTCTATTTTCTTCAGCTCTGGGGGAGACTTGTTCATCCTAATAAACGCTGAAACATTTTATAGCATGGATTTCCTTACCTCATATTTTGCTAGCTTTAGTGGTATAGGCTCAGAATGACAGCCTTGTATTCCGGGTCCACACAAAATGCTTGCTCATAGGTCCAAAAATAATCCCCCCCACACACAAATACTGTCAGTAAACTACACAGTCAAAATGATTCCTCCTCCTCCCCCAATCCCTTATCATACCTACACAATATTCCCAAGTGTGATCCTCACTGTATGTTTCTCCGACTGTAAGCTGGTGCAGTTTCAGAGTTATGCTGCAACCCAGCAGACTGGTATCTCTTAATAAGGGGGGAGATACAAGGCCACAGCGATGAAGATAAAAGGTGGAATCGGTGGAAACACACCCTCAAATTCAATTTCTTTGTTCAATATTGTCACTACCCACTACAAAAGAATATCCAGACAAATGCCAGGTCTTGCTCCACAAGAGAGCTTATACCCGCAGAAATGTTATCTTATCTTGGCCAAGTCTTCTCCCACAGACTGCGAAAAATTGACTCCCCCAATATAGGCCGATTTCGCCATGGAATTAGCGATTTCGGTCACTCATTTGGGCAACAATTAACATGTTAAAACGGTATGAAAAGCATGACGGAGAGATTGTTGGCAATATTCTGCCTCGGGGTGATCCTCATCAAGCTCCCTTTTTCATTCTGATGGATGATGGCGCTAAGAATACATGTTTTGCACTCTTTTGGAGCCCTGCCAGGGACTTGGCCTTGACTTCGCTATGGAGACATCAGGCTTCAGACTGCCTGCCTATTATAAATATGACACACTGTCAGAGATATGCAGATGTGAGTTTTTTGTTTGATTAATTGGATTTACAGTATGAGTGAGCAGGGACGAGACGGGCTAATGCAGAGGAAATAAAGACAAAACCAGCGTAGGCATATTACCAGATATACAATATATATGAGACATATACATACATAAGCACAGACCTATTTTATATTCATGAGCCCTGTTCAGCCCTGGAAACTATCCAGTTGTTTGGTGTACTCGCCTCTGGTGTGTTGTATATTAAACCGACACAAGAAACCGAAGGGGAAAAAAAACCCTGAAGCCTCCTCACTCCCCCCCCCCCCCCAGTACATACATGTTGTTGTTCTCCTAGTTTCCTCTCGCCTCCCAGTGTCGGGAGCGCTCACCAGTCAATCAATTCTGCAACTGCACACAAGCAAAGAAGTATTTACAGTTCATTAATGAGGCAGCAGGGGACCGGAACGCCGGGACGGAGAGCTCGTGGGACGAGGCGGGCGTTTGAAGGGGAACCAGCGGAGTGACAGCGTTACAAAATGTTCATCTGAGAGAGGACATGTCGGGGAGGCGGAGAGGGTGGCGGAGCAAAAAAAAAACGGAGAGGCTGAACCGAGCGGAGCAAAGTGCCGCCTCATGCTCTAGGTTACAGCAATGTCTTCATTATGCATGTGTCTGGAAGGAGACAGCCACTTAACAGCAAGCCTCAGCGCGGGAGACATGCTTTACTGTACTGACCCTTGATAATTAGTACTGTCAAGCTTCGGCACGACCGCACTAAACTTTTTTTGAGGCCCCAGATTTTCCTCTTGGATTTTTCATTTTACAGTGACACCCTCTTAAATTGAATTTGCAACACATTTGTTTTGTTTTTTTTTATACAAGGAAGCAAAACTTTGAAATATGCATTATTTGTTGGGGGAAATTAGCCGGTTGGAAGAGAAACCCTGTCAGGAGCGGTTTGGTTCGCCGTCTGAGTCTGTAAATTACATCAGCCTCTCAGCGGGGGGGAGGCAGCACATGGAGCCTGAAAAAACAATGGCATTTCAATCCGGCCCAGAACCCCATGCGGTCGATAAGGAGTTGTCATCTGGCCCCCACCAAACAAAAGCCAAGCTTGTCAGAACCAATATGAGTCCTCATCGATTTAAATATCCCTCCCCCTTTTTTCAGCTGAGCCGGTGGTTGCGGTCATCGGAGGAATGGATCGAGACACGCCATCAGTTATTCATAAGTAATTTGATTTAGCGACTGACAAGCAGGGCGTATTGAGTCGGAGGAAGGTGGAACG
Source organism: Centroberyx affinis (assembly GCF_046629955.1). Classification (NCBI taxonomy): domain Eukaryota; kingdom Metazoa; phylum Chordata; class Actinopteri; order Beryciformes; family Berycidae; genus Centroberyx; species Centroberyx affinis. The sequence continues at coordinate 125,962 of NW_027284457.1, read as the reverse complement.
GGCGGTGGCGGTGGGTGTGGGGAGGGGTAATAACAGATTAATAATCGTAATTGACAAGTGGCCAAGTTGCCGGTGCAGGGAGCCAGACCCCTTATGCTTGATGGATGCCATTCATCAGCACAATAATCGAGGGGCCTTGGCTGACTGGGGCCGGCTGGGCAGAGTTGAGCCCCTGCATCTTCTGTTCAGCTGAAGTGCAGGAGGAGGTCTATAGGAGACGGAGCCGCAGCGAGACTAATATCCATCAGGGGGCTATGACCGTAGAAGTCAGCCGTGGATGGCCATCTCTCAGCGGGGAGCCATCAGCTCTGACAGGAGGGGGTGGCTGCAGTCCCAGACTAGCCTGTCCATCCATCTCGGGATCTCGGTCGGTCCCAAAGGCGACAGGGCCATCACGCGCACACACATACACACACACGCGCACATGTTCGTTTTATTATACTTGTTAGGACCTTCTATTGATTACATTCATTCCCATAACCCCAACTGTACGCTATCTCTCACCACTACATGCCTAACTGTAACCCTTACGCTAACCCAACCTTAAAAGAATACGCCAAGTTTTTGGTAGATTGTCCCATTGGTTGACTTCCCTGTTAAGTGATGAGAACGTAGACACCAAAATCATCCATATGTCCCTGATAGATTGTTGGCTCTGGTGTAACCTAACATTTTACACTATGTTTAGTAACAGCAGGCTCCATGCTAATACTTTAGCATACACTATGTTGAGAGATAGTAGGCTCCATGCTAACACTTTAGCATACACTATGTTGAATGATAGACGCCTAAGACTTTAGCATACACTATGTTGAGAGATAGTAGGCTCCATGCTAACACTTTAGCATACACTATGTTGAATGACAGACGCCTAAGACTTTAGCATACACTATGTTGAGTGATAGTAGGATCCATGCTAACACTTTAGCATACACTATGTTGAGTGATAGTAGGATCCATGCTAACACTTTAGCATACACTATGTTGAGAGATAGGCTCCATGTTAACACGTACACACTGTGTTGAGTTCAGTAGGCTCCATATTAACACTTTAGCATACACTGTACACGTGTTGAGTGATAGTAGGCCCCATGTGAATGCTTTAGCAGTAAGTAAAGGTGGTATGGGAGACTGTGTAGGCCAGTGGTTCTCAACATGGGGTCCGGGGACGACCAGGGGTCCTTGAGAGAGTTCCAGGGGGTCCCCAGAAAATTGATGTATTGTTAAACTTCAGAATTATTTCATTTGCAAGAAGGTAACACAATTAGACAATGTAGAAGAATGACTGTTCTGATCATAGTTTCAGTTTCTGTTATTTCTCTACCTACAATACAGATAGTCATGGAATTCTGGACAAAATCATATCTGACAATAAAAATATTCTCAGATTTGGATTCGAGAGACAAAATCTCATCAAATGGGGGTCCGCGGCTCTAATGTGGACTAAATTAGGGGTCCTTGATATGAAAAAGATTGAGAATCACTGGTGTAGGCTACAGCTAAAAATCACTGCACGGTGGATGAATATGTGGTTGCCTATCTGAAATAGTTCCAAAAATAAACCTGTAGTGTCTACATCATCTGTATTGAGATAATTACATGTATTATTTTTTTTAATTAGGAATGTACAGGATGTACAATATAACTTTACTACCTACTTTTTGCAACTTTTTATTACTAAAAGGTCAGTTTTCTTACTTTGGACAATGCTACTTGCCTATTATTACTCAACATGGAGGCCCATGGATGATTTTCGTGTCTATGTTCTCATCACTTAATGACTAAATCTACCAAAAACCTAGTGTATTCCTTTCATTTTAACCCTTACCATACCCTAAACCCAATCCGAATTATAAACTTAACCTTAAACACAATTTTTAATCCTAAACTAACCCATTGTAGAAGTTTTTCTTTATCTTTCTATCCCTGTGAGGACATTTGGTCCTCATAAAGATAGAAGAACAAGACCACACACACCCCCAAAACCCAACACACACACAGGGAGGGCATGAGCAAAAATGACAGCTCAGTAGAAAAAGTGATGAAAACCGTAATATAGACGGAGGCAGAGAAAATCTCCACGGATTTGGGCTTAGGTGGAATGAAGTATGCTGGAAATGAGAGCAGGCATTACACAATCGTGAGCTGATGGAGATGAAAATGTATTGATTGTTGTGCCTGCTGACCAGATTAAATCTAAGGGTTGTGCATCGAAATTATTAAGAGAGTCTGTACTTATTTCACATGAGCATAAAATCAATAACCATTTCAGGCAAGCAGTGTTAACATATCCTTTCTTCTGAAGCCACAATTCCCCTAGAGGATTCCTTTAATGCATTATTGTTGGCTTTCTCTTAGTTGAAGTGTTGTTACAGTCCTTGATGCATCAAAACATAAATATCTCCCCTTCATCGCACCAAAGGTGTGTTTGTAATAAGTGTTATCTCATTTTTGCACAGTGTTGCAGGCATTTTTTTCCACTGTGAAACACTTTGAATTAACAGTATTGTTTGAAAGTAAAAAAGATATGAATGATTCATGCAGCATGTCTCTTGTCAACATAAACGCTCAATAGAAAAACTAAAAAAAAAAAAGGCCACAAAGAGAATATCTAAAAAGATAGCGTATTAATCAAAAATTACAGCCTAGGAAATATATCTCTGAAGAGGATCTTCACTTCCCCCCATACACAAAGACAGACATACACAGACACACAGAGACACAAACAATATGTACAGAAAGCTGCACACACAGCAGTGAGAGTGCCTGTGTGAGTAACATACACTCAGCATCCACTTTATTAATGTACATCTAGCTAGAGCACAGAGTACCCTCTTTCACCTCCAGAACAGCATGACTTCTTCAAGGCCTGACTTCAACAAGGTGTGGGAAATGTTCCACAGGGATCTTGGTCCATGCTGACTTGATAATGTCACTCAGGTCCTGTAGATTCTGCTGTGGTGCATTTGTGCTGCGAACATCCTGTTCCACCTCATCCCAGAGGTCTCTAATGGGTTGAGATCTGGACTGAACTAAAGTCGCTGTCGTGTTCCTGGAACCATCTTAGATGATGGAGCATTTTCCTCCTGAAAGTTTCCATTTGAAAAAGGCTAGACTCTGTGGCCATGAGGGGATGCAGCGATGTCAGCAGCAATGTTTCGGTAATTGCTGCTACAGAGCCTAATGTATGCCAAGTAAACATCCCCGACAATATTATACCATCAGCCTGTACTGTTGACACCAGGCATGTTTCCATGGATTCTTGTTTATGTCAAATTCTGACCCTGCCAACAGCATGTTGCAACAGAACCCGGGGGTTTGTCAAACCGGATGTTTTCGACTCTTCAGACATCCAGCTTGGGTGATCATGCCCCGATTTCAGCCTCATCCTTGTTCTTAGCTGACAGGAGTGGCATTGTGTTCTGCTTCTGCAGTCCATCCACTTCAAGGTTTTCTTCAAGGAGTTGCGTGTTCTGAGATGCGCTTCTGCACATCACTGTTGCACTGGTGCCATGCCATTGTTCCGATGGCCCATTATTCCGAAACCCCAATAGTCTGAAAACTCCATGCCTGACTCCATCCACAACCGTGGCTTCTGACAGCCTTGACCGTAATCTTGCTCTAACCCTAACCTCAGTGACCCCATGCCTCAACCCAACCACCTCCAGGATAACGGGCTGTCGGACAAATGGGGTTTTGGTCCAATGGTCTGGACATTTTTCGGACTATTGGGGTTTCGGAATAATGAGCCGTCGGAACAATGGGCAGTCCCCGTTGTACTAAGATATTATTTACATACTTGTGGCTGGCCTCATTGAGGTGTTTGTGACTGACTGGATGATTTGTGTTTATGGCACCATTCTCCATAGACGCTGTAGTGCCAAAATCCCAAGAGGGCGTCCGTCTCTGAGATAATGGAACCGGTGCATCTGGGACCAACCATCCTACCACGATCAAAGTCCCTTAAATCACACACCTCGCCTGCTCTACCTCAAACTGTAACCCAACCTCTCAACCCTCTTCGCATGCCTCACGCTTGTGTTTTAGTCATACGTGACTCACTGTTCTGGACGAGCGTGCTGTTTTGCGTCAACAGGGAGGTGTACCTAATACAGTGGATAACTGAGTGTACGTCTCCCCAGGGTAATAAACATGTTGTGGGCTTAGCAAGTGATCCAGAACAAAGACAAGGCTTCTGAGTCATGGGCAAACACAGCGCCTCACACGCAGATCCATCTACCTATGCAGACAGAAGGCACTTTAAGAATGCGCTAATGCAGTCAGTCCCGGAGGAGCCTCTATCTGACGGTCACTGCCTCCTCAGCGCTTGCTGTTGTCGTTGGCTCATCACACCCCATCACAGCCCATTTGCCTCTCAGTAATCCAGTCCTCCAAACCCTCTTTACACTCAGCATGGAAAAATAGATGCAGCGGCTAAAACATGTCAGCACGGACCGCTGGAACAGAGGTAATCACCCAGAACATTAAACAGCACGGCAGAAAAAAAAATTTATTTGCCGTTTTGTACCTCAGGAAATTAAATTGCTGATTAAAAATCGTCACCTCGCTGTGTCACTGAAAGTGCTGAAAACGGTGACACTTCAGTTCTGAGGAGGAGACATGCTGGGAGTGTGAATGTATTACTACCTACTGTATGTATATTAGCAGCTTGCTGATGACACTCGAAGGGAGCTTCACTGAAATCCTGTCTGATTTCATTGTCTCTCCAAGTCAGATTTTAATCACCATAGATCCTCCTTTCTACAGTTATTGATTGCCCCATGGCTAGAGATTCAGATTGTAATGCAGTCATCACTTCAGGCCACCTTGGCTCACCTATAAGTGTCAATTGTAGTCCCATCAGCATTGTTTAAAACAGATTATCAAGGCTGTCACTGCAATGAAGACACAAAAGGATCAACCTTTTCAGTCTGTCAAAGCTGTCTTGGCTGTCATCTCGTCCACTACACCCAGGCATAAAAACCACCTCTCCATAAAGAAATGTACCAGCGCACCCTCTGGCAGCCACTTTAATAGATCCACACAATCTAATTATCAATGTCATTACCTCCTCTCTGTTGTAATGGAACTAATGTTGTGGCAAATTGCAGGGAATGCCACTTTTCACGGAGACAGCTATCGGAAGAGTTGTGCCTCATCAGACTGTTTGTATTCCCCATTTCCCGTTCACTTTTCCTCTTTGTTTCCCCCTCTGTTCACATCCGAAGTGAGTCGGCCGCTATTGTTTCAGCCCATTAGCTACTGTAGTCCTCATACATTGCACTCTTACTGGAACTCAAACCTTATTGTGGGCTGTGTGCTACAGCACAGCAACACTGGGTGGTGGTATGAAGGCTTCAAGCCCTCTCCCTGGTTCTGCTGATCGGCCACAAGTCATGGCTCTTGCATTGTGTTATACACTGTGGGAGTCATGAATATGCGCTGTGGGGAAAATAACAAAGATGAAAGTCAAAGTTGCAATATGTTTTTTTGCCCCTACCCCTTTAAACCAACGCACATAAAGCTGTTGTACGACTCGTACGGACCATCGTAAGCACATTAGAATTTGCGATTCTATGTCATTTTCCCGATGTTTGCCTGATGATTATGCTGCAAGAAAAGTTCATCCCTGCTTCTCATGGGCTTATATTCTGACTGCAATGCATCACAATGCACTTCAAGTGTTACCGCCCAAACAATACGTTCTATAAATATACATGGTGCTTGTCAAACTGGAGTCGAGGGACGCCCAGAGGTGCTTGACAAGGTCCTGGGGGGGTCTCCCACAAAATGAAGGATAGCTTGATTTCACTATAATTTAATTCACCAGAAATGATCCCCAATTAGAGAGCGTGTAGGAATGACTATTCTAATCATAGGTTTCACCCTCGCCACTATCTCAGCCTCATCATTATCTTGCCACATTCAGTGTAGACAGTTATACAATTCAAAACTGAATCATCAACAACTAAAATCTTCCCATATGGGTCCCAGGGTAAAAAATCGTATTTGTATTCGTGTTCGTATTTGTAATCATTGTGGGCCAAGTCATCATCCATTGTCTAATATGTATCCATTGTGGGGTCTGTGACTTGAAAAACGCTTGAGAACCGCTGATGTAAGACACCCAATTTCTGATGAATATTAAATGTACATTTTCATATCAGTGCAGAGCCGAGGCGTACTCAGGGGCTGGCCCGGGGCGCTGACAGAAGACCTAGACAGTCAGAAGTTCAGTAGATGAGATACTGAACGAAGTAGCTCGCTCGGTGTAAAAAAAAAAAAAAAAAATAGAAGAGAAGGAACAGAAGCAGGTGTCGATGGATTTTCCGACCGGCTCCTCCGAACGGGCGTTTGATTGCACGGTATACTCACAGGCGGGGGAGCGTTTTCGACTGAGCGTGTCATGAATCCTCGCGGAGTACAGCAGGGACAAAATGATTGGAGGCGACCTCCCCGCTGATCGCTCAAAAAAAAAAAAAAAAAAAAAAAAGCAAAGGGAGCACATCAATGCCCACCGCGGTAAAATCCCCAGGCGATTGATTTTTTCGCAACACAATAATGTTCCGAACCTGTTGAGCACATCGGCTGGGGTTTAGTTTTTTTGCCTTTTTTTTTCTTTCTTTAGTTCCTTCAATCTGTATTATTTCACAGAGTGCGCCGGGCTGTTGGTGATGAGTCACTCTAAGTACGCCTGGAGATAAATGGGCGACGTTAGCCGTGTGAGCGATGATCGTGTGTTGATTCCATACATGCTGACACTGAATATCAATCGATTTTGTTGCAGGGGTGTTTTATCATTCCTTATCATTGGAGGAGCCGCCTGATTCGGGTGCCACCTTGGCGAAAGAGCTCTATCAGTCACCGGCCTGTCACTCCTTATCCCGCCGCCATTCACCGTACGCATTCGGCATCCTGTGCGGGATTCAGAACAGATAAGCGGCAAGTCAGGGGAAAAAGAGGGCAAACCACATATTTATAGATTATCTGTAAAAGCAAATCTATTTCCTTTTTCCGTCTGCTTTTATTTATGCGTTGCTGTCACCGCGCTGTCAGACTGTTTATTTAATTTTAAAGATTGATGACTTTGCAATGCTAACCGGCATTAAAAGAGACTAGCAAGTTAGCCGCATTCTATAAGAACTAGTATGGCCTATGAGTATTTATGTATATAGTCATGTACAGGGATAGGAATTTCTGCAAGAGCTAAAACAGAGGATTTTTTCCCAGGAAAGAGCTACCAGACACCGGGTTTTTAGAACTGTAAATGGAAAAACTTTAATGAAATGGATATAGGCTGACACACTATTGTGTTATATCAATCCGATAGAGAGCAGCAAAACAGACATTTATTTATATGAAAATGTCAGAGATTATTACTTTAAGTTTATAGCACAGCCTTTCTAAGCAGCAGGGTACTTTGCTCAACTCACTTGTGTAAACATGCACACACACACACACACTAATATTGCATCTATACTGTCACTGCACCTACAGGTATAACATGTTCATTATCAGGGGCATCAGTTCATTAAGTCCTAAGGCAAAGTCTCTGCTAATATAATTTACCACCAAAACTACATCCACTTTCCCATCCACGTTTCTTGGGACGAAGTAGAGCAATGATAATATGATTTTATATGATATTATATGATAAGATATTATATTAAATTATATTATATTATATAGACATACTGTATATATATCAATATTTATTTATTTGGTCAAATTTGGGTGATAAATGATGAGACATAGGTCACCAAACTATCAGCTTAGAGGGAACATTGGTCCTGAGTGCTGATTTTTTTAAGCTTCCCAATAGTTTTCTGGTGATTTTTGTTCAATCTTATCTTTGCTCTCCATTATTGATAAAAGATACAAGATCAAATTTGGACTCACTTATGTTAAGTTATTGTAAGGTATGGTAAGGCATAAGGTACACCTTGCCATTCTTGACTTGACGTCCATGTTCATCATATCGGTTGCGAAGCGAAAATTTGTACAAACAGAACGATAACACGCACAACAAAGCAGCGATGATGGGAAATAACGTGTGAAAAGGTGACTGCAATCATCTGTGACATTGTAGATAGCAAAGAAAATGGCTGTGAAGGGAAATACTTCACCAGCAGTGGCCATTTCAGTAATCTCTTCTTGCAATGCTTAATAATAAAAGAAAAAATCGGCCCATTTTCAGTGGCCAGTTGACAGCTGAAGGCCATCATACTGAGTCATGCCAGCATCAAAACCTAAAAACCCTTTTTCTCTCTCTCTCTCTTTCTCTCTTTCTATCTCTTCCCTTGCCTTTTACCTCCGTGAACCCCTCATTTCCTTGAAAACGCTCAGCAGTTTGTTTTGAGGCCAGAAACACGCCCCGGCTTTTACAATGTGTTATTGGATGTAATTCTGTTTAATTAGAGATAGAGAACAAATACCAGGCTCTGTGCCCTCGTGCGGAGAGAAGTGATTAACCGCTGGCTTTGTTTAAATATAATCCTGTCAATCACAATGTCCTTTGTCTGGGGCGCTAATAAGTATTTCATTGTTCAGCAAACACGATTTCCCCCCCAAAATAAGATGAAGGATTAAAAATAATGAACTGTTCGCCTACTCATTTGCATCTTGTGTTTGTAGGGGTGAAGTGTGGATTTGGGGAACAAATTGATCAGTGCTTCATTTCTATTAAGATGCCTGAGGAATCGCAAATAAGGTTGGGATGAGGCGTTGAATGAAGGTTGATAGAACGATTGGCACATTTGAGATGCTACACGTGTTATGGCAAGTGTCGCCAACAAAACCCACCTCAGTAAACTCCAGTAAAGCTCCAGTTTCCTTTTGCAGTGTATTATCCTGTTCCCATAGTCCTACCCCTGTGTTTTTTATGTTTCCTTTGTCACTTGTGAAATAGGAAATGAATGTCAACAGCCAGTTTCCTTTTGCAGTGTAGTATCCCTAGTTGATGGTTTCCTTTGTCATTCTCGCTCAGATTCACCAATTAATAGATATTGGTATTGTGGAAGAAAAACGCATTTTATGATGATCTTCCTAGGTTTTTCAATGAAGTATTATATAAAGCACACCAACAGCCTTCCATCTAAAGGGTTTATTGATGAATTCATGAATGGAGAGAAGGACAATACAAGCGTATATGCAGTTCTCTAAAGGGAGTTACGCTAATAAAGCTTATATACAATGGCAAAGCACTTCTTAGAAAGCCCTAGGATTGCACTACTGTTCCAGGAAAGGTACAACACTTGTGAATTTTGTCATTCTTTGTTAGAATCGGTTCTTCTCTTTTCACATGATGACCCACTGTTGAGCACATGTGAATCACATGATGACCAGTGCTTGAAGTGGAAAAAAATAAGTGCCGGTACTCCCCTTATTCACATGTTGGCGTGTGTGTCGGCCGGTATCAGCAAATCATTAAGTATTACATTTTGAATTTCTACAGTGAATTAAAGATCCTAGGAGATATTGCTGATGTTCAAAACATACATTTATTTCATCAAGCGGACATCCATTTCAATTATTAGAGTCAAAAATAACTGACCATCTATACTAGCTTTGGTGTGTGGTGCAGTCATCAGGCCTGCAATGGAGAACTCTAAGTAGCTGGGGGGCGATGAAGACAAGGAGACTCCACATCTATCAGAGGAGACATGTTGTGGTCTCTTGCTATTAAACTGGCAGTCCATGTTCCCTATGGACACACACAACAGACACTGATAGGAGAGGGAGTTAGACAGAAAAAAACCCAAAAGAATACTTATGCAGGTGGCAATTAATTCAGTCAAGAGATATACTGCTGTGTTAGATTAACCAAACAGGCTATTCTAAAGAAACAGCAGACAGTTAGGTTATATTACCTGATTGAATATTTGATGGTAGCATAAATTCAGCAAGCACTAGACATTTTTGGGAGGACGAACACTGTTATTCATTTATTGTCAGGTTCTTTGACTGCTGTTTCATCAGCATCTCTCTCCTTTAAAGATTAACATGTTAGGAAGGTTTGTCCACCGCCCAGAGAGTTCAATGATGGTGGCAGTTTCATAAATAACCGAACCATTGATTAGCTGTTCCATTCTCTCTCTCTTAGAGAGAGGACATTGCGCCAAACTGCATTTAAAACTCTGGCAAGTTTGTGTTGGCGTACTAACTGGCAAACGTAGGCTATATACTGTACCTGGTAGACCATCACTTTAAGGCCCATTAAGAATCGCTAGGACCTCCTCCTCTTCAATTCGGAACGCATCCAATACAACAAGAAACATGTGTTTCAATAAAGGTTTAACTTTTAGGAGTGGTTCGGTTCTTATTCCCTCATTCTTGAGACGTTACTGACACTGTACTAGCCGCCGACAGGGAAAAGCAGGCAGGCGAGAGTGGAACAGGTGATCCGTGCCCCCTGGGTAATGTAGTTTGTTTAGTGCCATGAATCGCCCAGACATCCTGATTGAGAGAGGGCAGAAAAGAGTACCGGCAGCGTTTGAGAAGTGCCGGTGCGCAAGAAAAAGTCACGGTATGCCAAAGAGTAAAATGTAGAAGTGCCGGTGTGTACCGGCCCACTTCGAGCACTGATGATGACCCACTGTTGAGCACACATGTGAACCACATGATGACACGATCAAGGGCATAGCGGACACGGGGTACGCGGGGGACACGTCCCACGCAGTTCCCGTATCCAAAATTCAGCGCTAATTTTGTGACAACACGGTGGCGGTAGGCACATTCCCACGGCATTCTCCTACTCAGAATCATCTCTCTCTCTCTCTCACTCTCTCTCTCTCTCCTTAAGGGAAACAATAATACTTGTATGATAGCGGTTTGCACTTGTATTTGTCAATTTCATTACTCCTTTCCCCCTCTGTTTTCTTTACAAATCGCACTCTGCTGCCGTTTCTAATATCATTTAGTCATTTCCAATAATAAGTGTGCTTACAGTATTTCTATAACAACTCAGTCCTATAGTCCTATAACTGCTTTAGGCCCGGATCTACTAAAGGTTTGCGCCACCGCAAATCGCATTGTGGGTGCTAAAACCTTGTTTTCTGATCTACTAAGACGGACGTTTTTTGCGGTGTGGTCTAATTGCATATGCCTTTGTGGGTGTACCAAGGCTGAGGTGCAAAATAAAGGGAGGGATTTATGGAAATTGGTAGTGGACGTGATTTATCAAGAGGCGGTGGCCGTTAACACCTGCTGATTGCACACGGCAAAACATGTCTTATCATTTTGCGCATAGGATAGCTCTGCTGGAACTGTCTATGGAACCGGTCAAAGATCAAAGTGACAGTCATCTACACAGCATAACATGTAGTCATTAGATCGCAGGGTTTAAACTATACATACGCACTCAATATTCAGACTATTACCTAAATATAAAAAAAAAGAAAAGTTGCACGCTCTTCTCTGGAGCGTGCAACTTTCTCTTTGCTGATACTAAGGAGAGGCGCAGAAACATGTTTGGGTGCTTCACTTAGCTAGATCATGGCCATGAATATTATGCTCAACAAATAAGACGGGCTGTAGACTTTAGTTTGTGTATATACTATGTTATGATGAATAGGCCTATATAATACTGTGAGTTATTTGAAATCTGTTGATTTATGTTTGTGAAAATCGAATGGGAGAGGATCTTTCAATAAATCATTCAATAAAACTCGTCTTACTCCTGAACAATCTCTCCTTCTCACTTCTGAAATTATGGCTACACCCCTGGACACGATGACCCACTGTTGAGCACACATGTGAACCACATGATGACACATGATGAACCATATTACCACTATATTCAAGATTTCACTTCAATTTGGCTTAACGGTAGTGTGTGGAAATGTCAAAGTAAAGCTTATCTTTGAAGTCGCCTAATTGATATTTTTTTTGCAGTTCTGGCATAGGCCTACAGTGTGATTCCATCCGCCTGAAAAATAATTGCACCCTACTGAAGTGTATCTTAGCATAGCATACTTTCTCAGATTAAAAAAAGACACCGCTCTGGAAACTAGAGTTCTGAAGTTGTCTGAAGGTCACAGCATGTTAAGGGAAAAAGCAAAAACAATATAAGAGAGACGTGACATGTTTGGTGGTTAGGATGCATTCTTCAGTTCCCTCACAGTGTTTGTGGAAGAGCCTGTTGCATTCAGAAGTAGTTTGTGGATGTGACTTCTTCCTCCTTAACACCGGAAAGGCCGAGCCACAGTCATTTAACCTCTGTTTTGCATTTTAGAAATGAAATATCGCAGCTTTCAAAATGTGAAGATTTCCATGACTTTTCGTAGACCTCTCCATGACTTTCCCTTGTTTGCTGATTTTCTAAATCACACTAGGAGACGGCGGTTAGAATTACCTTTACCACCTTTAATTGACGGCTTGTTGGCCTTTTCTCAAATCCCCAGAATCATTGGCTTTTCTAGTGTTAAAGCTGGCATTGGTTCAAATATTAAGATCCCTGTTGAGAAATCTAGGTAGACCTAAAAGGTCTTTGAAAGAAATACACAGTTTGAGTAATACCGTGGTTCAAAAATATGAAAATGTAGCTACTATGTTCTGGTGCACTGGTTCATTGATCATCCTTCCAAGTTCAAAACTTTATTTATAGGTTGATCTGTTTTACCGTCAGGCAGCTGAGATGATGGGAAGACATGCAGCAGCATGTTGCGCTTTGAGGTCTGAAGATCCGTACTAATAAGAAACAGGAATGCGCAAAGGAAGCGTTTGTGTTCCTCGGTCTCGATCTAAAGATATACTGTGCGCTCTTCGTAGTCAACTTTCATCTCGTTGCCGAAGTGGTTGTCTCATTGCGGGTCCGTTTTAAAAGCTGGTTCTCAAAGCCTATTCTGTCGTATAGCTCTTTTCAAGACGGGACGATCCAAGGAATGCTGCGCCGGAGGAATTGATGTCTTTGTAGGTGAAATTCATCTATAGCAACAATCTCGCTCAAATGGCAGCAGCGCTCCCCAGACCACTGTCGGAGAGATGACATTTTGTTGAACAGTATTTCATTTCTCATTATCTCCTCATGCTCAATCCATCATCTCCCCCCCCTTTTCTCTCTGTGATGCATCCTCTCTCCCCTTCTCTCTTCCCAAAATATCTCCCTCACATCACTCTTCTTTCATTTCGTCCCGCACGTGACGCCACGTGACTTTCCTGCGCTCCTGTGAAGGCTTAGTGAAGAAGGGATCCTCCAGCATGCAGAGCGTTCACGCTATTGTGGAGCAGATACGGTATGTGTTAATGACATTTCTCAGTCCTATTGAGTTCAATTCTCCCTTTGAAACACTTCAACCAAGCAGCAGTTCTGGCATACTTGAGAACATAAGCAGATGCCAGGTATCCATGTCATCTGTAATTCACCGGTATCAAACAATTTCAATAGCAAAGGGAAAGCCGATTTCAGTAGACTGCAGTATTGTCTTGGTTGTTGTTGGAGTATTTCATTTAAGCTTTATTTAACAAGGCAGGGCAATCAAGAACAATTTTTTATTTATTTATTGTAGTTACTGAATCAAAAATATATTGTCTAAACATTCTTGATACTTGATACTAATTATGTGACGATTATGTTCCTCCACCACAAATTCTGTGACAATAACACAAACTACTGCTTGAGCTGCTAGACCTCTGGGTTAGCCGATAGCATAGCATCACTAGCTATTGATTTCATCTTTTACTTGACTTGCTGTATAATATTTCTTTATTTCTTTTTCACGCCAATTCTGTCAATGTCTGTTAGATGTTACTAAAGTATAGGCTATTACTGATTGTTCCTTTCAGGTTAGGAAACTAAAACAGCAGTATTAAAACAATACAACTGTATTACGTATTTGCATTTTAACACTGTGCTTATTTCACAAATTTCAGATCCAGCTGTCAGATTATCAAATCACCAAACAAAAACTAGCGGCTAATCTTTTCTTTCAAATCATTCAACTGTGTATCACTGAACGGATATCACCAAACTGACACTCATTTTCCCTTCTTTTCCTTTGAGTTGGAAAACGGTAGATCTCAGGTGGGGGCTAGCTGGAAGTGTGTTGCAATGGACACTACAGCTAACGTTGGATTGGACAAACATGGTACGTTGCTGGAGACTAATATCTTAAGATACCCAACTTCTGTAGTTTGATTATTTATAGCAAACCTAAAACCAAGTAGCCAACATTTGCTAGCTAAACTTGTTTTCTGTTGTTACTGTTCTTCATCTTAAAACAATTGTTTATTCAACGTTAGCCTTGCTCAGTCATTTTTGTGTTATGCTAATAACTAAATAGTAGTTTGCCAAATGTAGCCTCTGCTGAATCTGTGCAGTAATGCTACAGTGGCTAGTGTAGGTAGCTAAATACATAGGCCAGTATTAGAACTTGTATTAAGCCATATTCGCACAGGACTAGTATTACCTGGGGACCTCTAGTAATTTGTAATAATTGCGGTGGTCGTCTGTGATCTTAATCCCGTGCGAATCTGCCATGTCCGTAATTTGTAAAGTAAGAATTCCACCGCAAATTACGTACCATATTTCACCAAACACAGAGGTCATGTGATAATATTAGTCCCGTGCGAAGCGGCATCTCGGTGATTTGGGGTCGTGTTTTTATTTTTATTTTTTTCAAAGTTTTTTGTTTTCTCCGCACCTTTTTTCCTGCCTCTTTTCCGGTCGAGAATTATGGAGGCTGCGTTGGCGATTATAAATGAAAGTTCTGACAGCATTTTGGGTGCAAATTCAGGAGGCTCATCTCGCTACACAGCATGGAGACCCATTCGCCGAAAGAGCAAGCTCAAATCCATCAGGAAGGAGCGAAATCTCGAAAGATGACGAGATGGATGACATTCATGGCAGCATGCGGTAAGGAACACCGTATCCGGGGGATAATGTCAGTGAATTCGAGTAAAATACAGACTTCGCTTATCCCGTGCGAATAGGGCTTTAGACCATGTTTCAGCTACTACTGTAATAGCCAGGTATGTGCCTTTGCAGATTCAATAGAAGAATGTAAGTGTAATCATAGCTAATTCTGGTGTGTGTGAATGAGAGCGAGAGAGAGTGTGTGTGTGTCTGTGTCAGTGCTGTCTCTGCCCCCCCCCCCCCCTCCAATGAACAGTTAACCAGGGCCCTTCATAACAAAATTCATCTCTCTCTCTCTCTCTTTCCCTCCACAAGAAGATGGCAATTCATCCGATGCAGTTGTCAAGGAGGCGTATCAAGACAGCAAGCTAGATAATGTTTCGGTCTTCCTAAAGCTACGGCGAATACAAGGAACAGCAAATGCAAAAGAGCTGCAACAGTTCACAGTGCACATAATCGACATAACGGCACTAGAACTGCTCTAGAAGTACAAAAATTACACTCGAGTAGGCCGTGATGCTCCTGAGGTGGTTCGTGGATTGCACAAAGCTCCTGCCCAAGCATGCTTTTTTGCACATGAAGGATCTATATCTAGCCAGATGGGAAGAGGGTGAATCATGCCTCGAGTGGGTCTTCAGTCAAAGTTTTGTGGTATATTGAGTCTTTTACATGTGACGGCATTGCTGTTGAGGTCTGATAGGTCCACCGATCTTATTTGCGGTATGTGTTTATTCCTGTTGCCGACTCTCACGCCTGCCCATGCCTCTCAACTGTCTCACCGTTGATGGAGGTGAAGATGTAGGGTCGTGTGTGTTGGAAACATTCAGGTGCAGATAGTTGGGAGATGGAGTGCTGATAGGCCACTACAGAGTTAGTGTATTTCAGGAGTGGCATGAAATTATTTAAACTGGGGTAGTGTCAGAGGAGAGGCTGAGACAGTCATCGGACAATTAAGTTGGGAGTTCTTCGGTGCGTTTTCGTTTCATGCGCCTGTGCGAGCGACACCTCTCGTTGTTCGTGAATGTGTTTTAAAGTGAGGGGATAATGAGAAGAGGACGATGTGGCAACAGGAGGAAGAAGGGAATACGAAGTTTTATTTAGGCGGATTTCACGCCTACGTAACATCGTGTGGTGCGGACTTTACAAGGTCGGATCATTTTGACAGGTGTGAACATGCCATGTGGACTCGGGCGTGGACCATAAAATTGCAAAAGTTTCGTCCGACCCAAAGAGAAGAAATTATTATATGTGCTTGCAGACAATTTAAAGGAAGTCAAAGGTACAGTCTCATTCTTCTACATGAGAAAAAGGCCTAAATACAAAGTGGATGCAGTGTGTGTAAGATGCAGTGTGTGCAAGTTGGTTTACATACAAATACTTGTTGTGATCACGAAGTAATACAGCAGACACGTCTGACCAGAAACCCTTTTATGTTATATAATGGGGAAAAAAATAAATTTGTGAATGCATAGCAATGCAGTTGCACAATACACAACATAGCAGTTAATCTAAAATCAATACAGTTTTCCTGGAAGTGGTCTAACACTTGGTTCCAGCCCCCAAATCTAAAAGCCAAGCTATTTGTTAGCTAGTGAGCTACAGTTTTAGCTAGCTCCTCATCATCAGTGAAATAAAGTCAGTAGTCTAAACATTTAAAGAAGAAAACTTTGTCACAAAACATTGCATAAATATTCACAAACTGTTAACCCCTCGTATATGGGCAGAAATATGTGTCACTAGAAACTGAAATTGAATTATTTATATTTGAATTTGTATTGTTTAACTTGAATAATTGCATTGAAAAACTGAATCTGAGTAGCATAATTTGAAATTGAATTTATTAGTTTGAAACTGAATTCCAATAAACTTGAAACTGAATGTAGTATTATGAAATTGAATTCATTTGCTCTGAAACTGTATTCAGTTCTCACAATTCAAATTCAGTTCTCGTAATTCAAATTCAGTTCTTGCAATTCAATTTCAGTTTACTGAGACAACACATCCTGGTCGTTGAGGAAGAGCAATCGAGTGCAGATTCACAGAACTCCTACCATACTTTGAAGTATAGATATAGTTTAGGACACTTTTTAATGACAAATTTAGCCGAGCTGAATATCTATACACCAGTTGCCCATACAGTTGTGCTACCAAAATCAACCAATACAGAGTGCCAGGTGAACAATGCGTACACATGTATGAGAAGCAGAGCATTATCAGGGATGCATGCTAGTCACCTTTAGGTGACAGTCACCTTTTTGATCCCAAAATAGGGCACTTATGTGAATGATTTGTGAGTGGTTTTGTGTCTGCCCTGGTATCTGTCACCTTTCTCACTCTCCATGAGTTTGCATCCCTGATTATATTTTGCCATAATTTAACACAACGCAGGTTTAAAGGCCGTGCCAATCATACATGCTTGGTTTGCTTGTTATACAATGGCACTTCATCTTATGAAGGATAGTTTTGTGCTTTGTGACTAATTTTTTGTGTGATAATTGTGGAATGATTGCTGAAATGAGTTGACTGGGTATCTTGATTGGTGATTGTAATTATGCGTTTTTATGCTACACAACGAATTGCCTCATTGAGGGCATTAAAGTTTTCTAATCTAATCTACTTTAGAACACATTGGTAATTGCCAATAACACCTGTGAGCTAATAAAAGGATCTGAGCTGATTTTAAAGTGTGTGTGTTTATATGTGTGTGCGTGTGTGTTTATATGTGTGTGCGTGTGTGCATGTATGTGTGCATGCGGCTGTGGAAGGAGTACTTCTAATAAACCCTTTCCAAATGGATGGAGCCATGAACATTTACTATGTAAGAAAAGCTCATTTATAGTAAAGTATTGCCTGAATTCCTAAGAATTACCAATTAAAATTTATTAAACTCGTATTCTTGTCCTCAATCAGTCTTTTAACACAGTGCCTGGTTATATGGCTGGCAATTCACTGAATAAAATGTGATTGACAAGAGAGTCTTTCCGTTTCAGCAAATACATTCAACCAGCCAGTGTTTGATAGCTACTGGAATCAAGCCGGGAAAGGGACGCAAGGCTAGAAATGTGATAAATTACAATAATAAATTCAGTTAATCATAGAATATTTGATTGGCTCAAATGGGAGCTTTTTCTGGAAGGCCATTAAGGCAAGGCAATTAATAATGTTAAAATGATTAGGACATCACTCGCAACTGCATAGAGACCACCAAGGCTGACTGTTGCCCTATCCTTGCATAGGGTTATTGTGTCTTTGTGTGCCGTGGCATTTCTTATGCATGTTTGTCTTGAATTGTGCTTGCTGTTGGAACAGTAGAAGTCAAATTACTGTGCAAAGAGACACATTCGCAGTCTCATCCCGTCTACACATCTCATGTAAATTTATAGCAACTTCTGGTAAGACACAAAGTTGTTTTCACCCCCAAAAAAAACCCAAAAAAACGGCAAGGTTAAATTCAGTGTCTCAGAAGCCCAAGCGTGGCACGTGCCATACTAGGCTGTTAACATAGGAATGATAATTAACCACAGCACGCTACGAACAATGCTTAATGTGAGACAATGTTCCAAACGCTGTTGGTGCCGAAGCCGCAACTCTGGAGCGGGAAAATGCACGCAGGCTTAGTCAAAGCTCATCAAGACATCAAAACTATAGAGCAGATAACAAGATTTAAATTCCACGCAGCGGCTGCATTGATCCCAGCCACTCTCTGTACTGTGAGTCTTATCCTAAAGTAGATGATGTTGAGGAAATGATTGCTCTCTGGTATTGTTTTCACCTTCCCCCCCCCCACCCCACCCCTCTTCCCTCTGTTCTCCGCAGCGCTCGCCTGTTTCCTCCTCTCCTCTCTCTCAGCCACATCAAAAGCAGCCCTTTCTGCTTAATGGCCCATTAGCTCTGCTCTGAGTCTCTGTCAAAATCTCCCCGGGCTTCTCATCTTGCCGTTTCACTCATCCGTTTTAAGGGCAACAAAATATAAAAAAAAAAAAAAAAAAACAGAGGCTTGCACTTTTTGGCGGAGAGGGAGAAAAGAGGCATGTACATTACTATAATAGATCATTTTGGAATTTTAAAAGTATACAATACAGCTAGACCTGCAAGCCAGACAGTTTTGCAAGTTGATCTCAGCGTGTGACATTTATGGCCTCCCTATCCCTGCCAAAGATTTCAGCTGGGGGCGTTGATGCCTTACACTATGCTTAAGAGTCAAACTTACTGGTGCCTCCCATGCATGCGTGTGCCAGCCGCCATAAATCACAAATTAATAGGTTAAAGGTGCGTTCACACCTAGCATGTCTGGAGCATTCCCTTTGCCATTGCCATTTGAACTTTGGTGCTGCTAAAATAACGGCACCGAGACGCCTGAAAATGCGAGTCTCAGTCCTCTAGCTGCAGTGCGGTTCATTAGGAGTGATCTGAACTACAGGAAACTACCCCAAAACACAAGGGCTTATGGGTATAAAGTAGGGCTGAACAATTTATCGAAATTTTATCGAAATCGCAATATGGCCTACTGCAATTTTCAAATCGCAGGAGGCACAATATTTGTTAAAGGTGAAATGTGTCAAAATACCATTTTAAATGAAATATTGTGGTGCTGCAGAGATGTCCAGGCCTACACATCATGTTCTACAGAAAACATCTTTGTTTGGCACAGATCCCCGCAAAAATCACACCATAATCATTTTAATACGTTTTTCAATGAAAATGAGACTAATGATGTAAAAATTATCATTCCCCCTAATATCGCGAATCATATCGTAATTGCAATATCAGTCAAAATAATCGCAATTAGATCATGATACGTAGAGTTCTCTTTCGGTTTGTAGCAGCCCTTCTTAGTTAGATGCTCATATATAGCTATTTCTTCATCTGTTCTTAACTGGTATGAACACCAAAGAAGAAGAGCGCAGACAAGTGCATCATGCTTAGGGACAGGAATCAGATTTGTTTTGACCCCCCACTGCTTTTTTTTTTGCTTTTTTTTTTATTAACAAAGGAATAATATACAAACATCCAGGTAAACAATAGCAGTACATATAGATCAAATTTAAGGACACAAATGTATATGAGGACAGTTGCATAAAAATAAAAACAGGAGTGCATATATACACAAATATAAACATATTTAGTCAGAGGTTTCAGGGAAAAAAGTTCCATAATGTTTCAATAGCTTATTACTTTTTTGTTGTTTAATAAACTGAGTGATTTAAGTAGAGAATTCAGTTCTAGGAGAAAAGGTGAGATCTTAGGTAGTGATTTAGAAAACTTTTGTTTGCGAATAAAAAACTTTGGATATAGGATAATGAAATTAATCAGATTTTAAAGAGTTTGACCCCCCACTGCCAAAATCTCTAACCTGGCAGGATGACAGCGTAATAAAACTCTGTCCAATAAACAAGCTACTAGTGAGTCATGTGACTTTTGAACCTACACCAACCAAATACAAAAATGCGACAAAGTCAACTTTTCCACTACGGTTCCGACCAATGAATACAAACTGCAGGTGTGATCACACCCTAAATACTAACTCCAACAAAGTTAAAATGAGCATTTTCAACCTGCTGAGGTCGTTAGCCAGTATTGATCCGCTTGTAGAGCTTTGGCTAAAAGCACTACATACAAATATTGTTATTCTTAGTTTGATTGCAGTCTTTGTAAGGAGACACTGTGCAGTCTTTTTCTTCTTCTTTTATTTGATGTAATCCTTATGGATTCATAGACTCAATGAACCCTGCGGTGCTCCGTGGCTGCTATTGTCATTTATGTTTCTGACATATTTGTCAATAGAAACTTCGCAGTCATCTTGTTCACCTTCGAATGCACTTAGCACAATCCCTATGGCTGTATAGACTGCAGTGCTCCATGGGTGCTATTGTTGCTTGTGATTTGATGCTGCTGGGTGCACTTGTTGCTTTTATCGGTAAAATCAGCATCCAGTGCTTTTTATTTTTTTATTTATTGATTTTATACATTTAACACATTATACAATTATAACAACTGAATCTTCCCCCAAATCAAACATATGGCAGTATATAAATAATAATAAAATATCACTTAAAAATAATTAATTAGCTAATTATCAAGTTAAAAAGGACAAAAAATTACAATGGAAAGAAAAATTAAGTAAGTAAATAAATAAAATGAATAGAAAAAATAAGAATACAATCACAACATAGAGCAGCGTACAGCACACATTCCTCACAATAGATTAGTTGTTTTCACTGTAACTTCACACTTCCAATGCCTCTTCAATGTCACCATTTTTAACAAATTCCAAAAACATCTCCCAGATGTTATAAAACTCAGAGGCTTTCTTCCTAACTATACAAGTGAGTTTCTCAAGAGCCAAACTTGATGTTAAGCCAAAAGGGAATCCCATTGGATTTTCTGGAATATCATAGAATTTTGAGAGCTGTAATTCTCTGGGCACAGTCAGGGAATATCAGAGAATTCTACAAATGGGTCACTTTACAGGAATATATTTCACAACTTGTTTCACACATTCATTGCATTAGCTGGTGGTTTTCAGCCCAACTGTAGTGGAAACCAGACGGTTCACCCCCTTTAGAAACACAATGTTAAGAAAGCAGGATGGAAGAGCATTTTTAGGTCATGAGCCGCTCCGACTTCATTGTGGAAAGTCATGGAAAAGTCATGGAATTTTACATCAGGGCCACAGTGGGAACCGCGGATTGCTGTACATGCAGTATGCGCTTACATTTACATCTCTATTGTTTAAACCAGTGGCTCTCAACGTGGGGTCCGGGGACCACCAGCGGTCCTTGAGGGGGTTCCAGGGGGTCCCCAGCAAATTCATGAATTGTTAAACTTCACCATTATTTAATTTACAAGAAGTTAACACAATTAGAGAATGTAGAAGAATGACTGTTTTGATCATAGTTTCACTGTTATCTCTCTACCTACAATACAAATTCTCATCAAATGGGGGTCTGTGGCCTTTATGTGTACTAAATTAGGGGTCCTTGATATGAAAAAGGTTGAGAATAAACCTGGTTTAAACTGTAATTGTGGGGGGAAAGGGTCCTGAAGGGACTCTAATACTGCATCCTATCTTACTGTATGTGACCTTTCTGACTCTGTTATTATAAGCAATCCACAGACATTGATCCCATCCCTGCCCACATTATCATGCGCAGACTCTGAGCCCTTGTCTAGGCACACACTATCACTGTCAGGTATAAACTTGTAATGGAGGGATGAGGGGGCCATTTCATGCATCGACAAACAGGAAGTATTATCATCCGAACTGAAACGCTGAGATGCCTCCTGGTTGATTCTAGGCGACACGGACTCTTCTGCCCTGATACAAAGTGCCGCTATATGCATTATGAGAAGGTCTCCTCAAGGTAATCGCTAGGGTTTTTGAAGGCCGATACAATGCCCATGTTTTTGGACTGAAGCTGCCGATTGCCGCTATTTTGTGCCAGTGACAATTTTCATGCCAAAAATTCCAAGTATTCAGTGTTTCCCCCGGGATTTTATTCTTGTCGGGGTGAAAAAAAAACTCTGGAACAGCATTTAGAGCATCATGGAACACTAAAATTCTCCATTGAAAACCAGGATAATAATGATAATATAACATATTCATGCATAATTGTGTGGAATCTGATCAAAGTGCCTCATTAGAATTTATGTTAAGAGCCAACCAGTATAGTATTGCTCTATTTACAATAAATATGTAATGAAACTGCATCATATCCATATGATCCATATAAGTAGTGTAGCCTACTTGTACCTGTATCTCCATTTTATTTCTTTCTTGTGTTTTGGCACACACTTTTATTTAAAGTTCCATCTGTTTTTAATTGTATTTCTGTTTGTTTGTGTGTTTTTAGTTGTACCTGTTTACCTCATATATTACCTTTTATTCCTATTTTCTATTATATATATATATATATATATTTTTTTTTTTATTATTATTTTTTTTTTCTATCATTCATTGTGGTAGTTTCACATCACTGCTTTTGGGTTTTATTGTATGTAAAGCACTTTGTAAACATTGTTTTTAGAAAAGTGCTATACAAATAAAGTTGTTATTATGATTATTATTATGATGATGATTATTATTATTATTATTATTGATCCATATTGGAAGTGGGTCACATTGACTAGACCATATCTGATTTTTAATAAAGGGCTAATATTTGTAGATGCCAAACACTTAATGTGGAGAATGTATGGAGCTTGTTAGCATCCTCAGTATGGTGCAGACCAAGTGAAAACCCTTTGGGGAGTCTCCTGCCCTGGCATTGTTATTTATGAGCATAAACAGATGCTTCCTCTGATTAATGATTACTTAAAGAGTTCACTTGAATAGAAACAGCTAATTAGTATTAATCATGTTTGTGTTTCCTCGCTCTTTTTCCCCTCGTAATCTTCCACACCGTAATCTTCCATCGTTCCTTCGCCGTCAGCCTCAACATCTGGTCCTTGACAAGTGTGCTCTATTTTATTCATGGCCACAGTCAAGTGAGAGACGCAGCATGTGCGTAATGCACAACGCAACATGCTTAGAGCAGGAGTACCTGTGGAAGTGGGAGAACATGCGGCTTAATTATTCCCATGCTTTGAGACTGAAGTTACCCGGGTGGAGAAGTTTCTTAGCCGACTCTTTTTGTGCCGAGTCCTGTATCGACACATTATGCTCTCCTTCGAGTTTTCGTGAAGTTTGTTTTCAAAGAGCAGAGAATTAGCAGCCTTGTCACCTTGCTCCGCTCCATCATGCAATTACAATTTCCCTGGGTTGTTATGGATGATGTTTCAGCGAAGGTGAACTTCAATAAGCATTTCTGACAAAGTAATTGAGTTTAAAGGTGAATATCGCTGGGACAGGCATCCAGAGACCGCTTTTGCTTCAGCCTTGTATCTTTTTTTTGCCTCTGCTTGACGTTGTGTAAGAGCTTCGACTCGCTTTGAGAAGACGAAGGCATCAGAAATGATGTCTTGTCTGAAAGAAAATTCCAATACAGTAGGCGGATAAACACAAACACGCCCTTTGTCATTAAAGGTAAGACCTGGCTGAATTTTAATCCAGTCTAAATCTATTCAAAGATCGATAACGACGCTCAAAGGTCAATCAAATTACTTTGCTTGCTTTAAGATGGCTTCATTCCTCAGAGGGATTGAAATGTACAGGATGCACATAGGTTAGCTGACTTTGTCAATTGCTGTTTAATTAGAAGAAATGCCCCCGTCTACCATCATCAGTATTTGTTGAGGTGGTGGAATCCGAGTTCGATAAGCGGCGCGCGGACACCGAAAGAAAATGAGATCTCACCTTGAATAATTATATTTTATGCTGTAATGCCTAAAGCTTAATGACTCCGGCAAAAGCTGTAGGCGTTTCTGCAATCATTAACACATTCATATCGAGGCCTATGCATATGTATTGTCGAGTATAAACGGATTTAAGTCTGCTACACTCGGCCGACTGCCGCACAACTCCTGGCATCGTTTATGTAGCATGGCGAGGATATGAATGATTCATGAAGCCTCATCAAGCCTTTGAAGTTATAATATGATTTGTGTATGTCTGAAGGTCATTCCCATAACTATTGATATTGTGTAGATTGCTGTTGCTTTACTTGTTAAAGTCTGAGAATTCTTTTACATATCCTATGCTTTTAAAAAGGCTCTTCTGAAATGGAAAAAAATAGAAACTGCTGCAGCAACTGAAGGGAGCAGAACTACTTGCATTGCTGCTGTTTAAAGATAGCTGAGTGTACTGAGAGTTAGTGTTTGAGGCACTTTATTTGTACATGTAGGCAGTCAGTATAAAGTGGGTAAAACATGACATAGGGTTTCACTATACCAACAATTTGCGCACTTTTATAAAACATTGAGTACTTGGAATCATCGTTCAGATGTGTCAGAAGTTCTAGAGGGGAATTACGCTCCGTTCAAGAAATCCAACGCGCTATGACTTACGGCCTAGGACAGTCCAGCCAACATGAACAACTCTCCTAAAGCTACTGTAGTAATCAGAGAACCAGGACTCTAATATGAAATGTCATACTGATTTACAGCCCGGAGCAGCTCCACTGAGTGGAAGACCGGCTTTGTGGACTCATACCATGTTTGTCTGAAATTTTACTTCCAAATGAGCTTCATATTGCGTGAGGTCTATCAGTTCTGAACCAGTAAATGCCCTCCCTCGTCCCCAGAAAACCACCCATGGTGTTGCTGCAGTCACTTTTTTCATCTTTTGCAGTTTATTAGCCATGGAGCTATAGTGGGAAAATATGTTTGAAACTCCTATTTCTGGAGAAAGCAATTCATATGCACCGATACCAAACTGTCCCCAGGCAGACATTTTGATGTCATTCGATCGATCCGTCATTCAGTCGGTCAGTCGTTATGTCCATGTGCCGCATGATATCTCAGACACCACTAATCAAATTTTTATGAATGCTGCATTAGTTGATGCACTGGTTGGCCCAAGGATGGCACTACAAGGTACAAAAATGGTGACATATTTGTGTTGGACTATAGATCAGGGTCTACCTGTTTGTTCATTCGGT
This sequence comes from Centroberyx affinis, assembly GCF_046629955.1. NCBI lineage: Eukaryota > Metazoa > Chordata > Actinopteri > Beryciformes > Berycidae > Centroberyx > Centroberyx affinis. Next base: position 100,573 of record NW_027284457.1, on the reverse strand, counting down.
TGTTCATCCATATGTCACGCAAACTATCTCAGACACCATTGATCAGCTTTTGATGAAACCTGGCGGAAAGATGCATTTTATTCAAAACTAGAAGGGCACTCGGAGAGCTCCACCAAGGTTCGTGCTATTATTGCTTGTTCGTGAGTCAGATCCGGATCCAAAATTTAATGGGTTCTTCCTTGGCCCATGCTACACCCTTCCACGCCAGTAGTTTTTCTGTAATCCTGTTAACAGACAAACAAACAAACAAACAAACAGCACCAAAAACATAACCTCCTTGGCGGAGGTAATTACACTGATTAGCCCACTTGGGGGCGCTACATTGTTAATTCGTTCATTTGTCCATGTGCAACGAAGTCTCATATTTTGTGACATAAACACAAACTTTGAAAGAGTTCAGATTACATGTTGTGGACATTAATTAGGTAAATATCCCATATGTGACAGTAACATGAATTGGACATGCCACTTTCATCTGTTTGTCATGTGAAAAGTTAGCAAATGGATAGGATCAGGCAACTAAAAAAATTTGGTTAAGGTTAGGGAAAGGCTTTGGTCATGGTTAAATAAGAAAAACTTCACAGTAGAAATGTTCTTGACATGAATTGGGGATCAAACCCGGGTCATCGGAGCAGAAGGTAAATTAATCCGTTCATCCATTGCACTATTTCAGTGTCAAACTACCACCTGTTTCTAGTCTTTCATGGTGGGAAAACGCAACTTTGCATTTTGAGATGTCATGCTCATTTAACGAATTTCAAAGATCTCAAACATCACTATTATACACCTCACCACTGTGTCCTTCCCTTTTCAAAAATTCTAAATGCCTCATTCAAAGCTTAGATTGAGTGATATTTCACTGTAAAAGCCAGTATATTTGTCGGTGCAGTTATTACATACAAAAAGGCACTATCATTGCTTTAGCTGTTGCTGCTTTTAGTGAGAATTTGTTTGCTCTATTTTATTTATTTCACTTCAGTCAGAATTTACAGTGAAAATGGGTCAGACAGAGTGATGTTGGACACCATAGCATAAACCAACTTCAAACCAATTCAGGTACAGTGTAGTAACATTTCTGTAATTTGTACATTATTATATTATTATTATATTATATGTTATTTATTATTTTTTTACTTGTATTTCAGCACTATAATACTATATTTCCAGGTGGTTTCGTACTTGGTGTCATTCTCATTGTATTTATTTCTCAAAAATGTACAGAATTTTTTATTAGAATTCAGAGATCTGATATTAATTATTTATTTATTTAAATGGTTGGGTTAGTGAGCAAAGTGTGATTGTGTTTTCTCTACATATATATACACATTTTAATTAAAACTGTAAGCAAAAATACAGGTTGATTTTTATTTTATCTCAGTTTGAGGAGAAAATATTGTTAGATTTTGACTTGATATTTTGAAGTTTTAAACATTTTACGAAGTACTTTTAATTTATGAATTCTCTCATGGCTAGTTTAAATTTTAGTTTTAGTTTAGTCTTGTCTACTATGATAAAATTCATATTTCATTTCAGCCAAATCATTTAATAAATGTTTCATGTAACCGTGATCTTCTCGTATTTCCATATTTCCAGCAAAACATTTCAGTGGTATGGAGTGGTATGGAACACTGCCAAATAAATCTTGTCTCTGTATTTTTTGATATTATCATTATGCTGAATCAAACAAACCAGATGGATATTCAAAAGATTACATAGAACATGTTCACATTCATCAAGCTGTGTTTCAAAGAACATCAGCTGTCCATTGCATCAGTCACTCGTAATTGCTTTCCCCTAAAAAACACCAGTTCTCTTCTTGGCTCAAAATACATTCATGATGTACCAAACCACTTGTTCTACTTTTGTTTTTATCTCCCCCTGAAGCAAAAAAGAACAAGCTTTAGTTTTGTTTTTGTTTGTGACAGTTGTGACACGAGTGTGGCAAATCATCACTACTGGACCGAGAAGACTCTTGCCGTTTTTCACATTTTATGGAAGAACAAGATGAGAGGAAAATAAATGAAGAAGCTATGGTTTGTTGAATGCTGCTACGCTGCAAGACAAATTTTGGAGGAAAAAAAAAAAAAAAAGATTTTGAGAGGGTTTCACACCACTTCAATGGTCTTTGGTGGTGGCTGCGCATTCAGAACAGCAGGAGCTCTGAAAGAAAACATCATCTATTGCAGGGCTAAAAAATATAATCAATCTATCTATTTACATATATTAACTGAACAAAGCAAACTAATGATCTTTGACCATGTTTTTGTCCCATATATGTTACTTATATATAGGCTGCTTTAAGGGGCGATAAGTTATTTTTCCTGCTCCATAGCACAAAATAACCATAATATATCTTGGGTTGATAGGGTTATTGATCAATGATGCAAGCTGCTGAGATTCCTGGCTTCCAAAACTCACTTTCTGGTCCGTACTCTGCACACAAACTCCCCACCCACTGGAGTTTCAAGACACTCCCAACTCTTATCTTGACCTATTTGCTCCCACCAGAGACTTCACAATTTCATGCAAGTTTATCCTTGAACTCACAATGCAGAGAAGGTGTTTGTCTTTCACTGCTGGACCTGTGGGATGATTTGATCTTTATCACAGAGAAGATTTGTTCCCACAAATAAGTGCTTCCAAGTATGCTCAGCACATGGGAGGAGCCGTGGCATCATGCCTGGGATGAAAGGAGAAAACTCCTGCTCAGAAATGTAATTCATTCAGTCCTTCCTGTCAGTATTCTGGCAGGCTCTCAACATCAACTGCAAATGAATTTGTAAAAAAAAAAAATCAAAATTGAATTTCAGAGCCTTAAGGGGAAAGTAGTGATAGTGTGCACATTTGCTGCTGACTGACAAGTTGGAAACTGAGAAAAGTTTTCATGTTGCATTTGGCTCTCCTACAAACACAGATTTATATGCGAGGCTTTCACAACATCATACATAATCATGATGTGTATCCCTGTAGTTCCATGTGCAGTAAAATTGCGATTCTCTGTAATATCAAACAGAAAAGCCAAGTCGCATAACAGCTTTCCCCTTGCTGGCTATGAACCTGATGAACTTCCTCACGCATCTGATGGAATTGGCTTAGCCAGCATCACTCTGTGTGGAAAGGCACATCTTCAAATTCAGAAAAGTCTCATGGCAGATGAGACACACTGGCTTTGGAACTTATTGTGGAAAACTACTATTGCCACTGTGGAAACTTATACTTCCACAATGGAAACTTGTATTCCAACTGCAGAAACTTGTATTCCCACTGTGGAAACGTATACTCTCACAGTGGAAACCTATACTGCCACTGTTGAAACTTACTCCAACTGCGGAAACTTGTATTCCCACTGTTGAAACTTACTCCAACTGCGGAAACTTGTATTCCCACTGTTGAAACTTACTCCAACTGCGGAAACTTGTATTCCCACTGTGGAAACTTACTCCGACTGCAGAAACTTGTATTCCCACTGTTGAAACTTACTCTAACTGCCGAAACTTGTATTCCCACTGTGGCGACTTACACTCCAACTGCAGAAACTTGTATTGCTACTGTGGAAACTTATACTCCCACTATGGAAATATGTATTCCTACTAACTGTGGCTGCAACCAGGCTGGCCAGCATGAAGCGACAGCCCAGATTCATACTCAGGCCAGATCAAAATTCATGGCAGGCAAGAGCCGGCCCATGAGCCTTGAGGTTGACATGTGATGTAGTGCTACACGAATGCTGTTACTTGTTTATAGATTGCATTCAAACTTGGAATAAGGACTGCAGACAGTTTATATTATCAAGATTGCTTTCCTGACCAAAAGTGAAAAATGATGCTAGATGTTTTGAGGCTGTAACCAAAAATTATGTGCTGCAACTTATACCTGGGTTGCTTGTAGTGCATCACAATTGATGTCCAATATAATAAATAGGAATACACCAAGTTGGCTTGGCAAGTAGTAGATAATAAAAAAATTGTTGTTTTATTTGTGGAACTATTTCAGGTGAGCAGCCATGTATTCATCTGCTGTGCCGTGATTTCTAGCTGTACACAGTCTCCCTTCACCCACCACCTTATTTCCTATGGACACAGGAAAGTGGTAGATCCAAACAATGTTATTTAGTAGCCTATCATATTTTGTGAAAATTTTACCAATCTCCTACACAAAACTACCAGACTTAGCTGCATATAATCTAAAATTACGTATTATTTTTGCTTTAGAGCTGCTACAAGTTTTCTCACATTAGAGATAATGCCAGAGAATGCTGCTATCACTCAACATAGTGTATGCTAAAGTGTTAGCATGGAGCCTACTGTCACTCAACATAGTGTATGCTAAAGGGAACCTACTGTCACTCAACATAGTGTATGCTAAAGGGAACCTACTGTCACTCAACATAGTGTATGCTAAAGTATTAGTGTGGAGCCTACTGCCACTCAACATAGTGTATGCTAAAGTATTAGCGTGGAGCCTACTGCCACTCAACATAGTGTAGGCCTACGCTAAAGCGTTAGTATACTATTACTCAAATGTAGTGTACGCTAAAGTGTTAGCATGGAGCCTACTATCACTCAACATAGTGTATGCTAAAGTGTTAGCATGGAGTCCACTATCACTCAACATAGTGTATGCTTAAGTGTTAGCATGGAGCCTACTATCACTCAATATAGTGTAGGCCTACGCTAAAGTGTTAGCATACTATTACTCAATATAGTGTACGCTAAAGTGTTAGCATGGAGTCTACTATCACTCAACATAGTGTATGCTAAAGTGTTATCATGGAGTCTACTGTCACTCAACATAGTGTATGCTAAAGTGTTATCATGGAGTCTACTGTCACTCGGCTACCAACGGCACAATTTACAAAAAACTTAATGTATTCCTTTAAGGACAATAAACGAAAAGAAACGAGTGGGAAATTATACCCACATGCAAAATAACACCAATGGGCGGATGAAGCTCCTTTAGTTGACTGATTGTCTCCAAACACTGCTATTTTCGCAAACTTCTACAAGTCAACCCAATACACAACTACACATCAGACTTAATTTACTTGAAGCTATAGCACTAACATATTTGCTTAGGAGCAGTAACATTTGTGCATGAGGAGGGAACATTTCGCCTGTCATCCTGCAACATCCAGGACACCATTCATAAACAGCGGTGAAATGCAGCTTAAGAGGAGACATAATAATAGTCTGTAGGTAGAGCTTGTTGCAGTCTGAGCAGACTCTCAAACAGTAATTGGAGGGGAGGGGCACACTGCGAGTGGGCCTTTAAGTCTTAATTGGTGTGGAGGGTTTTTTTATGCAATCATGCTGGCATGTCGGTGTTTCAGAAGGACAGATGAAGGCGACACAAATATCTCACATTCAAAGGGCACTTCAAAGCTGTGCCACTACTGGGATGTTGATATTCATGAATTATTTTTTTGACAGTGGCTGGGTTCAGTGCTTTTTTTTTTTTTCTTTTTTTTTTGCGCATTTTTTTCCACTGGATAAGCTCACTGAATATTGCATAGACGAATGTTTTAAATCATGCCTTGGGGGTATGCAGAGTTGACACCTCTGAATGATTGATATGACTTCATTTTGAGCATCTTTGATTGGGAAAATAGATGAGGGAGAGGGGAGTGCGAGTGAATGTTCAATGAATTTTGCCTAAGGTGTTGATCGGTCTGTGCCAGGTAGTGGAAGCAAAGGTTGAACAGAGACAAAGCATTCCACAAAAAAGTACAAGTGAATTTTGGGATATTATTGTAGGATACTGTTATATAAACCACAACTGTGAGGTGACACTTTAACCAATGTTATAAAATATTTATAACGACGACATAAAACCTAGGTTATAGCTCTATTAAGCATTCATGAACACTAATCACCCCTTACAAACTTTCATTGGTTATTCATGTATTATTTTTGTTTTTATGTAATATAACAGTGGAATTGTGTGTCGGTTTATGGTAACATACGCAACCTGCTTTCATAATGCTTCAAGACAAATTTCATAATAGCTATTAAGGCTCAACTGATATGGGATTTAATACTAATTTTAAATCTGCTGATATTCAATATTTAAATTGTTCCATTTTCATGCGAAAGAATAATACAATTATTCAGTGTTTCCTCCCATAATTGTATTCTTGTCAGGGTGGAAAAGCCTCTGAAACAGTATTTAAACCATTATAGGACACTGAACTCTCCACTGAAACCCAGACTAATGAAATTGTTTTAGGTGTGCTAGCAGCTCGTCGAGGCAGGATGACCCACCACACCCCCCGGCCTTCAAATGAATAATTAATTTACAAAAAAACATAATTGAACAATTAAATGAATAAATGAAATGTCGCTGTGGTCAGGGAGGAACCTCAATTGTATCAGAGGTGCTGAAATCTGATATTTAATAAAAGGACAATAATAGGCTGAAATATCGCTATCTGTCGAACCCTAACAGCTATTCACATATTGTCGTTCATACCATGTCATCCATATGTCATCGGTGACAAAGTGGAAAGATACAAAAAAAAAATCGGAATTAAAGTTCTCCAGGCAGTCCCCATTCTAAACTGAAAATGGTTCCCCTGGACATTGGAAAATTGTGTCACGAAGCTGTTTAACAGGCTCGGGCATATGGCAGTGGTGGTTCTATGCACTGCCCGTCTGTTATCAGATTTCTCCACAAGGAGCTGATTCATTCCACTTCGAGCATGAAGTTAGTTTCAGAGCCACACTGCTAGTTAGCGAAGCATTTTTTTTTTAACCTGCATCCAGGGAGGCTTTGCTGAACATATGCTCTTTTTCCAAAAAAGCACCTCCTGAAACGGGTATAATAAGACATCTAGGGGCCAGTATGTTTGGAAATAACCCCCCCGTTTGAAGTTCTATCTCTTGTAGCTGGAAATGTAAGCAAACCACAGAGGCTTACTTATTGCAGTGTGCAGTATAATCGCTGAAGAGACACATGAGGAGCTGGTTGGCCTCGACACAGGAGGTGCAAGGTGCTAAACAGAAGCAGTGAAGCAGCAGCTGTGGCGAGGCGAGCGAGGAGACCGTTTTAAATTCTGGCAGCAGCGTGTTGATTGGTTCCCAGAACGCTCGGTGAGATCCGATTGGTCAAATGTAAATCGAAGAAGCAGGAATTGACAGCGTGGGAAGACGTTGACCGCGTGGGGAAAAGTCTTTCATCTAAGAGAGAGTGAGCATAAGAGAAATAATCTTTAACTATAACTTCATTCTGAGACAATTTGTGGGGTCGCCTTGAGTGTGCATTACTGTTGAGAAAATTTATAAGCTGGACAGCAGAATATGGACAGTTTATTAGTATAGGTGACCCTTAAATCGAGGCATTGAGGCTTCAAGTCAAGATCAATAGCAAAAAATGCCTAATAGTCTTGTACACACCAATTAATGAAGACATATACTTATGTTGCATATGTAATTTTTCCTAATTTGTGACAGTTTTGTCATTTAGTAGAAATCCTATATTATGTATTGCCACAATATGTCATTGGATTACATGAAAATAATTGGGAGCGATAGTGATGAGGTAGAATTCTGACTTCTGACTTTGCTCTCAGAATTCTCAGTTCTGACTTTAAACTGAGAATTCTGACTATAAACTGAGAGCTGAAATATACTTTTCACATGTGGCCCTAATCCTCTTCTGTCGAGGTTAACTGGAACATTATTCTCATTTTTTTTTTTTTTATAATAACACATCAAGAGAAGACCTGTAGCCATTTCTGTGTGTGATCACACCCGGAGAGGCTACCAGCAGCAGGACTTAGTGTGGTCTCGGGGATTCAGCACACCGTTAATCATGTCAATCACTCCACTCCCCGCCGGCCTGACACCGGATTTGTGACGAGGAGGACAGCTGGAGAGACGGAGCAGCACCTTGATGAACAGTGACTGGCTGCCGATCGGTCCGGGAGAGCGGCTCGTCTCCACGTGCCTCTAGACTGACTTTATGGAAACAGACAGAAGAGGTACGCATGCCCACACCCAGGATCCTGTAGCTTCTAAACGCTATTTACGGCAGAATGCCACCAAAGAATGAGGCTGCAGCTTGGCCCCCGTTTCAATCCGCGAGTGCTGGATTTGTCCTGAGGTGCTTTGCTGAAAAATGAAAGACTTTTCAAGGCTGGAGGATGATGAAGAGCGCGCTGGCTGGTGAGAGACGATTTGAGGCCAAATGGTGCTCAAGAATAAATAATACATCGTCGAGTCGAGTCAAGTCAGGTTGATTTCGATAGCCCTTCATCTCTAAAGCATGTCTCAAAGGACTTTACAAAGACAAACCTAGATCTAACTAATCAACAATCAAAGAACAAAATGATGTAATACAGTGTACAACATAAAACACAAGGAAACAAAAAGCACAAGACACAAAATAGCATGTTGGAGAGGCATAACAAGTCTACCTAACCTACCTGGCTCCACCAACCTTAGAAAAACTCTTAAGAAAACCTTATTAGGAAAGACCTCAGTGGCCTCAGGGCCTTGCCTGATATCAGACAGAATTGTCAACTCGTTACACTCCATTTCCGTCTTCAGTCTGACATTGCCTCCACTCCAACCGATTTCCCGTGGGGGAGGGGGATTCAATTTTCCCTAACCAATCACTAGAGACCGACGTATCCGCCTGAATCTAACGTCATTTTAAGTCGACGCGTAGCCATGACAACACCAGAGACGGTTCAGAAAGTATAGAGCATCTTTGACAACACGGAGCCAAGTAAAAAATTTAGAACAGCCTCGATAGCAGCATCTATCTTGTCTATAGCGGTCGCCATTGTTGTTATTACTCCTCCTTGGTTCTGGCGCACAGCCTGACAATGCATGACAACAGCTTGACAATGCTTGACAACAGCTTGACAATGGCGTTAGTCCCCCCCGTGCCGCTGACTGGCTAATCATTAGCCCCCCCCCCGGCACTCATTGGACCGATCATTTTTCAACTGAGATACCGCTGTTTCATGTCACAATGCCAGACCAGAATCAGTCAACTGGGTGGAGTGGGCGGATTCAAAGGTCTGGACCCAGGCAACTCAGGGCCTGAATGAAGAATTGTCCCTTGTTTCTTGTAATCAACATATCTCTAGTTGTACATATATGGATTACTATATACTTTTGTACAATCAGGGAGATTTCTTATAGAAAAGATATTGCGTTATTAAGTAGACACTTCTCATGTAGCTGTCCTCTTCTTTCATAGATGCACAGAACCTGGATAAGGACTCGCAAGGTGTGGCTATGGACCATGTGACTACGTTATAGGGTTCTGTTATTGGAACTGGTAACACACTGATGAAGATGTAGTATCGAAACGCTTGTCTGCTAGTATTTGCACCTTTGCACATTTTGCACATCTTTGCAGAGCAGAGCATGGCTTAACAAATACTTTGAAAAGACTTTAGTAGTGTGCGGGATTCCTTGCCTTTTCTCGTGAAGAAACCTTGGGCGGGCCAAGTCCAAGAGGGATCCCCTACCAGGACGGCTGAATGTGCAATAGCTGCCGGGACAAAACGATAAAATGGACAGTAACAACGAAGTAACAAAGCAAATAAGACAGAGAGAAGAAGAGGAAGCTTGGTTGTGCACTTGTTAATCGATATCCAAGTTTTCCTTCCTCGAACATCTCCCTACCGTTCGTACAGGATATCCAATCAACTCTGCTGTTAATAGTTGCCAGGCTTCAGTGTGAGATTACATTTCACAGACTTTTAAAAACCGCCAGTAGCTTTACTTCACTTTGGACTTTTTTTCTTTAATAGCACGCCAGTCAGGCCTAAGCAAAGAGAGGTCTCCAGGGCCGATGAAAATAGCCTCCTCCGGCACAGCGCCTGTGAGTGAATTACCACCCACCTCCTCCCGGCCATCTCCCTCCACCCTGGCGGCCGGGCCTCTAATGCATTTACCTGCGGCGGGGAGGAGAAGGCATATTGACGAGAGAGAATCGGCTTTCTCATAGATGGTAATGGGGAAAAAAGAAAAAAAAAAAGGAGCCTATAGCCCCCAGTTCCAAATCCTAATGTGGAGCGCGGGCCCTGCCAGAAAGGAGACAGTCATGGTGAGAGGCTGTGGGATTGGTGGGACCGTAATGGCTTTTGGAGAGCATCGGAGGTGCAGATGGGCTGTGGGAGGAAAAGCGGGTCCAAAAAACCCCGACGCTAATGGCGGACGTCACTTGTGGAAGATGGTGGCGTGCCGCTCAGCAGTGCATCATAAAATCCAATTAAGCCCTCGATCCACAGTTACACACACAGACGCACGGGCACACACAAATACTGGGATCCTATTAATGACTTCCGAGGACAAAACATTTGGTTCTAAGCGCGTGAGGAGACGCAAGGAAGGGGGAACTTGGCCAAAATGACAGTTGCATTAGCGAAATATAAAAAAAATCCCAGGGCCAATAAACGTTTTCTTGCGTCTCTGTGGCGTTCTGACAAGAGACACACAGTCATTATTAACCATGAAGTCAAAACAAACTTTAGTTCTAAATCACGAAGGTGCACAGACGGAGCCAAGCCCTCAGCATGAATACTGACGCATAAAAGTCTGCCCTCGCACGATGCCTTACCAACCACAAGAGCTTCACACTCCACTGAGATCATAAACCCCGCAAAATTCTATTCTTGACATTTTTCCATCGGTGACCAAACTGGTGCAATTTCACCCCATTAGTGGCCTGGCATCAGTCTCCATGAAGCCCCTACGGAGCTGTACAAATCAGTGACTTTTTGCAGAGAGCTGTGAAAGTGATGGAGTTGCTTTCTGGGTTTGTATGAAAGTACAAAAACTGAAATGTAGCTATCATGTTGGCACTGGATTTCTATCTTAATACTCAGCTCAACCCTCAAGTCATAACCCTAAAGTAATATTTAACCATAACCCTTACCTGAACCTGCACCTAATCCTAATTCTAAACTTAACCCTAAACCCAAACCATAACCACAACCCCAAACTAAACTTAAAGGAACAGTTCACAACAAAATGAAAATTCTGTCATTATCTAATCACACACATGACATCACAAACTCACTGTGGAATAGCAAGTTATTCTAATAGAGAGAGAGAGAGAGAGAGAGAGAGAATATAAGAACAGAAGCAGGAGCAAGACATATGGAATGTTTATAATTCATAAAAAGGCAACAGCTCCTGTGTCTACAGTGAATTTGAATTTTATTTACAAATATATACAGCATATACATGATCAGCAAGAAGCTAGCTGTGATGCTGGTGTTAAGAGTGCCAGCTAGTGGAGAAGCTCTCTTGGTGTTTTGCCTTTGATCTTGGATGTTGCTCAAGGCTAGATCTTAGATGTTCCTGTTCAACTGATCTATTTTCACAGTTCTAACTACAAAGGATGATCCTGATCCTGATGATCTGGAAACCATATTCGGCACAAATAATACATTATTTATTTTTTGTCATTTTTATTTGTTTAATATTATTCATGTTTATTCATTAATAATATACCTATTGTCTTGGAGAAAATATATTAAATTGAAAATAACTTAAAAAAGGTGCAAGGTGTCTTCATAGGTTACTTCATATGAGAAATCTAAAAAGCATATGGCTTTGATTTTGAAATATGTTGTAGTGAGCATCAACACATCTCACTTGGCTTAATTTCACAAAAATCCATTCAGTATTATTTAGGTGAATGAAAAAATTATTTACCGAACTACACTACCCAGCAGCTGTTTAGCTAGTTGGAATGTTCCGTCTCCTGCAAAGGGAACATGCTACATTAGCTAGCTAGCTGGCTTTTTAGCAGGCTACAGTGAAAAAATGTTAGCTGTTACTATCATGAGCCTGAACTCATACGTTAGCGAAGTCCCAAATTGCATCTCGACAGGTGAAAACCTACCCACGCATGACAGCGTCTACTCCCTACTCAGGAGGATCAGCCCGTCTAGCAACAGTTGGTACATTCTACATTGTAGTTCTCCATCGTTACAAAGTCTTTTCTGGAAGTTTCTACACCCTGAAATAACACAAACAAATTGTCTAAAAGCTTGTGCTACATAGTGTACCAAGAGATGAATCCCAACACCATTTGTTGCTTTGTTTTGTTGCAGAAGACATACTTTGCAGTCAGTGGAAAATCACATAAGCCACTAGTCAACCACGCAAAGGCTTCGGCCTACAGTTCTGCTTCGGCTCGCTATAGCTTAGCATTTCTGCCATTTGGTGTGCAGTCCACAATCCCTATAAGGAAAATATTCATGGACTTTTGAAAAATGCCAAAAATAAGGGCTGTGTTGAATGGATACATATGAGAAACACTATGTTTGTTGCAGTGGTTATAATACATCCATTAACATTCACCTTTGTGATTGAGTTTTGATCTTTAGTTTCTGCACAAACCGTTAAGAAAATGTTATGCCCTTTTTGATAATATAAACTAGGTTTTCACCGATATGTATTTTTGAAGACCAATACTGATATTTTTGGACTGAAGCTGCTAATAGCCAATGTAATGTACCGGTATTCAATATCTTTAAATTTGACTGTTTTAATGCCAAACATTTTCAAAATAATAAATGTAAAATAATAAATGCAGTCCAAAATAAATAGCCTACATATTAATAATAATAACAAGGGTACAGTATTTACCCCAGATTTGGCTTTATTCTTGTCAGCCTCTGAAACTGCATTTAGACCATCATGGGACACTAAAACTCTCCATTTAAAGCCAGAGTAATGAAATTGTTTTATGTGGGTCAGCAGTTTCTTAAGGCAGGGTGAGGCAGGTTTCACTGCAGGTTTTAGAGACTGTCACCCTGGAGCTGTTGAGGAAAATCAGATCCTTTGAAAGAGCACTTTCAAACATCCCTCTGTGAAAGTGTATTGCTGACAAAAGAGTATACTAGTGGTAAATCCTGAGATCCGGATCTTTTGTCTCAAATTCTTCAACAACAATAATAATAATAATGATAAAGTTAAGAAACAATGAGCTTCTGCAGTTTATGCTTTGAGTTCACGTCACTGTCTCAAGTCAGAACTTGAACAACCAGCAAAAGAAATGCTGCATCTCACTTTCAGATGTATTTTTCCTAGCTGTGTGCCCCCTTTCCCCACTCTGATGGTAATTGGTTTGATAAGTAATGACAAATGGTGTGGTATTTGCTGAGAACAATCGAGCACACAGCTAAATCGTGGGGAGGGAAAGCAGCAAAGATGTTTTACAGCCAGCAGCCAGCTGTTCCCCGGTCTCCCACATGCCTGTCAAATTCACTCCATGGGATGTTAGTTTGCAAGGAAAAATAGTCAGCTTTATGCGTTTCCAACATCAATTTTGTATCTCACAAATACCGGCAGGCATAGCGGGCTGAAAAATCACCTCAATGCAAAATGCAAAATACATTTATGTTTAATCCCTCTGCCTCCTCTCAAGTGTTTTAGCACTATTCAGCCCTGATGTGGGAAAGGTGATTTGCATTTCCAAACCAAAAAAGAGCTCAGTTCATGTTCCTGAATTGGGTAGATTGATCGTACATATAGGGATAATGCATTGTTAGGTAAACAACCACTTTGTCTGATGCCTAGCCAGCACTGCGATTTAATCACACCGAGAGTAAATATATGAATTCCTGCTCCTGAACACTCATTAAGGATGCTCACCATACGGCTCCTTCCTGGAATGAGGCATTTGCAGCTTCGGCAGTGAAAGTAATGACCATCATTCATACTGCCAGCTTTCATTGCCTGGTGGACTGTTTAGCCACGCATACTTGAGATTTGGGGGAAGGAAAGCAATTGTATTTAATCATCCTGGGGGAGAAATTTGCCTTGAACATCACGTGCGAGCGATCAATGGCAGGTGCAGACGAGCAAAACAGTCCATCCAGACGCCGCTCGCTCCACACCGCTTTCCATCAGCTCTGACAGGTAAAATACCTGCTTTGGTGTAAGCATTTTGGCGGATGAGGTAGCCTTGCATCACGGTATTATTTTAAGATGAGATGAAACTTTATTGATCCGCGTGATGAAATAAGCTTGTTGCAGCAGCAAAAGTAATAGGAGAAAAGAAAAATGTAATCTAAAGATGTAATAAGTATGATTTGTACTGCGCCAAAGCATAAAATCACCACAATATATCTGTGGGGATTGATAGGGTTGTTGATCAATACCAATGATTCAATAGTTTCTTTGTCAGGTGCTGCGATTTCTGGCTTTCAAAACTCATTTTACTGCCTGTACTCATGTTTTGGAGCTAAAACTCTCCATCCATTGGAGTTATAAGACAGAATCCTAGAATTCTGCAAAGGCTAAAAAGCCTCGTTATCAAATGCCAAAGCAGTAGGTCATTATATATTACCTCTTCATCTGGATCCCTGCTCTAACTAGCTTACTCCTCTCTGTTGACTGGTTTATTTGTGTCACCTACAGGCCACTGTAAACTATGCCAGAGAGCCAGTGTTGTTTCAATTCTTATGGCCGCCAGCACGTAATGCCGAAAAACATTTTAGCCGATTATCTCAACACCGCATGACTAATCAGCTCTATATCTGTTCAGACCATTAGTGCTGCCCTTCTACCACTGGACCTAGTTTTGGAAAAATTGGCATTCGGTTATGTCTGAACAGAAAATAAGCTCTCCGGTGCCTCCGTGTTGTTTGTTTGGGCCAATAATGGAGGGTGTGCCTCTTCTTATGTCTGCTGATTGGTTGGTTGGTTAATCAGTTCTTCCTCGCCCCATAACCAACCTTTCCACAAAGTTTTGAGCAAATCCATTGGTAACTTTTTGAGATATCTTGCTAAAAGACAGACAGACAAACATGGAAGGGGGGCGAAAACATAAGTAAATAATAAAACAAAAGAGCAATAAAATAGAGCAATTGTGGGCTTATAAAAACATACCGTATGCTGCTGACAGTATGGGTGGGAAATACGGGGAAAGAGCATGGGTTACTTACATCAGTTACCGAATGATAATACATTTTAATCAGTATTTTTGTACGCACGGTTGTAATGTGATTTGAGTGTTTCTTCTCTACGCCTTTTCTTAACTCGGAGCTTGACCTGAGCGGGTGAGCGATGCCGAAGGCCAGCGCGCGCACACCGGCTTAAACGGAATGTGTGGAGGCGAGGACTCAAACGCTTCCACGAAGAAGTAAACACTGCAGCTTCTCCCGAACACCGTGTTCCGCTGCACCTGGTCAAACAGCACCGGAGGGTTGTTTTCATCTTCTGCCGAGGAAGTCTTCCTCACTTCACAAAGTTGTTTATCTCTCTCTGCAAATCTCTTTTTTTTTTTTTTCCCTGCTACTGTCTAATCCTCTGCAAACCACACAGGCAGCGTTTTCGGCCCCGCTGCGCGTTGCCAAAAATCCCCCCCCCCCACCCCCACCCCCTTCCTTACTGTACTTTCCAGTGCGATCCATAAAAACCAAGACGGAGTTTGCCCTTTCCATTTTTAATGCCGCATTTTTTCATCAGGCGCATCTCTGTCGGGAAAAGGAGGTCGAAATTAATCTTTCTCCCTCTTGTTCCTCCTCCCCCCACCCCCCCCACCCCCTTGTTTTTGTCAGATGCTGTGCTTAATTGTGGCTGATTGATCCATTGAGGAGCAACACTCTTCCTTTCTTTTCATGTTCCGGGCTTCTGACGGAAGGGAGAGCTGCGGGAGATGCGCCCCCTTCGTTTTTGCCCGGCCCGCATAGAGCGCGTTCTCACAAAGCTCCCGGAGCATCAACAATCCGCTGGCAGACGATCAAAATGCCCCCCCCCCCCCCCCAGTGTTCCCCCCACCCCAGGGAGCCGTCGTCGGAGAAGTGGGTGTTGCGAATGGAACAAATGCTGTTTTACACAGCTACCTGAGAGCGGAGAGAGCGTACATTTCTTTTAAGAGTCTGTTTCCATGCCCCCACTCTCGAGACTCGGCGGTCCGGGGCGTTTTCGTGCGGGAGGATGGGCGGTACGGTCCATCTCGGCTGAGGTCAAGGGGGTTAAGATCACCAATCAGAGCGCGGTGATTGGAAGCCCCTCGGGACCGAGAGCCACCAGAGAGATCCAATCAAGTGTCCGCACGCAGGATACAAAGTCTGCGCTTTAACTCTTTCGCATTGGGGATTCAATCAGATGCTTTGTGGGGAGATGGGGGGGAAACTCTCTCATGTCAAGCTTAGAGAGAGAGAGAGAAGGAGAGAGAGAGAGAGACAGGCTCTTCACAGGCGTTAGTAGTGCAGGGGAAACAAGGAGGGCGGCTGAATCTCCCTCCTGAGCGACAACCAAATTGGCCCGGCATGTTATCCAGGAGTAAAGTCGCATCAAAGTTCGTCCCGGAGCTGATTGACTGGAGAAGAGCTGCGTTTGAAAATTGTCAATGTGTCACTTTTTTTTTTCCTTCTCTCTCTCTCTCTCTGTCTCCTCTGTCCCATCTCTTTCAAGGCGCTCGGCTAAGCTGGACAGATTGGCGCTCCCTTAATTCCCATTATTCTATGCATTTTCAAACAGCTACATGGATACCGACTGTGAATTTCAACCGAGTGGCAGCCGGAGAAGGGGGTGGGGTGGGGGGCGGGGGGGAGCACGGCCACGGTGCCTGGTATTGATTTCCAACTTCTTCTGAGTTTGCTTTGTTGTGGACTGAGGCAAGGAGCATCAAGGGCAAACCAAAAAAAAAAAAAAGAAGTGTTAAGGGTTTCCATGACAACAAGTGCTAGGCCAGTCATTTTTTTCTGCTGGCTGTGTATGGGAAAAGGCAGGTTGTCACAGATAGGTAAACCCCTGCGGTGTCGGGATGATTGTTGTTCAAACTTATCTTTATTGTCTAAGCGCGCACGCACACACACACACACACACACACTGACATTTTGAAACAGCGGAAAATGTGGTACATTTATAATACGTGATGTCATTTCTCACTTGAGCGCAAGGTAAACAAAAACTAGCACTGCGGGGTCGAAGTGGTTTCTCACATGATGAATGGAGATTCATGGAAATTTGCATATTCTAATTAAATTCTCTTGAATAGCCCCTTTACAGTACATCAAATTGGGTGTAGCCCTTCTGAGATTTGTTTTAATGAAAAGCGTGTTATAAATAAAATGCATTATTAGCGTTATTATTACATATACCCATCATGATATCACTGATAACACAATGATTTTAAAGGCCAGGAGTCAATATGCTGAAAGACAGAATGCTTGCAGAGATCTATTGATTCTTTTTTTTTTCTTTTTTTTTTGCTGGCTTTAGCCCTGCAAAAGCTTTTTAGCCATTCTTTGAAAAGCTGCATGAAATAATTCAGTATTCTTGGGGCTGGAAAGGCAAATTCCTCTGAGAAGTTGCATTTAATGAAAGCACACGTACTTAAGAGATAGAAAATATCATGAAAGTACTGGCCCTCGCATTCCTTTTTAAAGTAAAAATGAAATATGCAAGGGGGGAAAAAGAAAAATCAGCTATTCTGAAGTGAAAACAGCCGCTTGGTATCAATCCATTTGCATTTGCCTGCGGTAATCAAAGTTATTTCTCTGTGATTTCCCGCTTGTAATAATGACATCTGACACTTAAAACAAGGAGGCCTCTGGGGTATGAGACAATCAAAAAAGGGAAGTTTGTGTTTCGGTCTTGTCTCATTAGTTGGGAGAGGACGGGGGAGCAGTCAGGTCCTTTTTTTCAGCAAAGAGTTGAAAAACTGAAAGGGGAGCACGGGAAGAGAAAGGACATTTTTCACCTCCAGGTAATCTTCTCTTTGCACTGCAACAATTATTCAGCCTGATGAGGTTATGGACAGGATAGAGGACACACATCGAAAGCCCGCCTTCAGGGCTTTGGAAGTACAGAGGAATCGTCTTCCTGTGTTATGTAGCCCGCTTTATTTTCCCACTGTTTGCTGTTTGTTCTGTCAGGAGCCTCTGAACTCACTGGGAGCAGCACTGAGGAAAACATCAATTACATTCGCGCCTATTGATTGAGAATAGATATGAGCGGAATAGGCTTAGCTGACAAATATGAGTCTAATCACGCACACGAGCGCGAGGTAAACAACAAATAAACACATTGTAGGGTATAAGTGATGGGAGTAGTTTCTCACGTGATGAGCGGAGATTCGTGGGAGTTTGCGTCACTTTGCATTATAATTAAATTCCGTTGCACAGCTTGCACTTAACGGTAGATCATATGGAAGTGTTGAGAGATATCGGATTGAGGATTCAGATAGATTTAAGGCAGTGATTCTCAACCTTTTTCATTTCAAGGACCCCTAGTTTTAGTTCACATTAGAGCCACGGACCCCCAATTGATGAGATGCTGTCTCTTGGACCCAAATCTGAGAATATTTTTATTGATAGATATGATTTTGTCCAGAATTCCATGACTATCTGTATTGTAGGTAGAGAGATAACAGTGAAGCTATGATCAAAACAGTTACTGTTCTACATTCCCTAATTGTGTTAACTTCTTGTAAATGAAATAATGGTGAAGTTTAACAATTCGCTGGGGACCCCCTGGAACCCCCCTCAAGGACCCCTGGTGGTCCCCGGACCCCACGTTGAGAACCACTGATTTAAGGGATTAAAGTAGGGTATGAGTGATATGGGTTTATGAAGGCTGATACCGATATTTTTGGGTTGAAAATAGCCGTTATTTTCTGCTGATGTCCGATATCTTTGAATTAGACTTTTTGCATGACAAAAAAATGCCCAAAAAATTAAGTTGTTTTCAGAATCTCCCTCTATTCTTGTGAGGGTGGGAAAGCCTCTGAAGCAACATTTAGAAACATAATGTGACACTAAAACTTAAAGGCTTCCCATAGACAGCCAGTGTTATATTGATTCTTCAATAAATATGTAATCAAACAAACTGCATCATATCCATTATATCAGACGTGGATGATACTGGCTGGTATAAAAGGCCAGTATCGGCCTTTTTCAACAAACTGATATACCGGTTTCACCCTATATGTGAATTAAGTGGCGGGGAAGATAATCAAGGATGATTTGGCAGCCGTATAGAGAAACAGGCTGAGGTGCAACTTAAGCCGCTACGATTACCGCCGCTCGCGCCGAAATGAGACGGATTGGAGCTGTAGCTGCACCGAGCTCAACTTGCCATCACACCTAAGGAGATGAGGCTGTCGTTCTCACCTCCACGAAACGCACTAGATGCTATTTGAAGAGGTGTCAGGACCGGTGGCACCGCAGAAAGCCACGCTGCAGCAGAGGCAACATATTATCATTTTGTCAGCGTGCAAGCACTCCGGCAACTCGTTTGTCTCCGGGCCGGGAGCCGTCATCTTACCACCGACGAGTCATGTAAAGCTGATACCAGCTCAAGTGATAGTCCCCCTACAAGCCCTGACAAGTTCATTTGGGTATAATTACTTGCCCCGCTCAGGTATTCTGTCGACATTTGTCACCGAGACACCCGCATTACCCGATGAGATTAATTTGTCATATTTCTTCTGTTGAATATTTTTCCTCGCTGTAACTGATCTAATCCTCCCAGCTCAGCAGAGTGTGGCAGCGTGGGCTTTTCCTCACCTGCAGAGTGGAATGCATTCTGCAGAGTGGACCACCTCTGGGCCTATTTGCGCGATTGGTCCCTGCACCCTTAGATAACGTCATTTAGCAGGACCCAGGAGCCTGGCCACTCCACTCCTGTTCGGTCCTGACACGGGGCAGACGGATTTAGCTCCTCTGCCCCGACTCTGCTCCGCTTAAACTACGGGCCATTCCAGGCTCCATTAAGGGAATCGCTTCCTAATGAACCCTCTTCCCAGGGAGGAAGTGATTAATAGGAGTGCCCATCCCGGATTGCATTACCCGGCAACACTCCACCTGCCTAAGAGTCAGGGCCTCTCTGCAAAATGGGACACACACGGGAATACAAAGAGAGCAGAGTGCTAGCATGCTAATAACCATCCAAGACCAGTATTGTCTTGGAAACGCAAGCGCCTGTAGCCAACACAACAGACTGTATCTGGAGACTGTCAGGCTGTGCTCTATTACATCTTTTGATATCCTGTTTCTGCAAATTAAATGTACTATAGCAATCATTTGCCAGAACTTATTTACTAAGCCTTTGATTCATAGTGTCTGTTTGAAGTCTAAAACCACACACATCTCAATGGCGATCACATGAGACTTACTTCAAGCACAGTGGAGATAAAGGGATTACTTCGGAAAGGATCATTAGGTCTTTTTAATCAGTTTCACTTTTGCTAGAGAAGCTACCGGGCTGCAGAACGAACCCGTACCGCATCCATTGGAGTGTAGTGTAGTACACTGGTACTCCACAACAATGGAAGCCATCACACAAGCCACAGGAGCCATATGTTGGTGACAACAGGAGCCCATTTCCATCGCCTCCCCTTCCCCTTGGGCTCAAGTCATGCCCAACTCAGCGCTGTTTGCCTCCATTTTGCCTTAACATATGGCAGAGCAACGGCTGGAGAGGATCATGCGTTGCACCGGGGAGAGCTTTGACAGTCGCACAGCTCCGTTGGCTCTGAGGGGGTTTCATTTGCTGGCAATGATACAGACAAGGATCAGAGAAAGTCTCTCCAGGGAGCAGCCCCATGTTGTGGGGAAAAGCTGTTTTCTCCAGTATTAATCTACTGATCTATGACTTGAACACAAGCCCCATAAACTCCATAAGGCCAAAAGGCTGCAAGAAAATACAGGTCATTTAGAGGTGCGAGACATCTTAACGGCCTTGGGAATGATGCGGCTCGCTGGCTTATATGACGTTATCGGCGAGCTTCGGAGACCCTCGATGTCTTGACCCGCCGGAGTCACGCAGGAAATGAGGAGAAACCTGCCTCGCCCCCCCTCCCCACCCGCCACCGGAGAAGCGCAAAGGCTCTGCCGCCCGAACACCTCGGTGGATTACGGTTTCATCAAAAAAGTGTAAGAGGATATACGCCGCCTGGACCCTTGGAGACCCTCGACGAGGTGGGGAGAAAAACAGCGAATGAGTACTCAGAACGTGAAGAGGCTCCAGAGGACAGCGGTGACTGATTACGGCGACCGCGGGGGCTTCTCGAGCTCATCAAAGCCGCCGCATTCCCGCCGCCGAACCGGCTCCGACGGGCCGAGACTCGACCCCGCGAAAACAGGACGATCTTCGCTCCGGTTCATCAGTGACCTTTGGCCCGTGTGCTTGAAAGCCTCTGATTGAGCGATATATCCACCTGTTGGTGCCCTGCCCCCCCCCCCCCCCCCCCCCCCCCCCCCCCGAGCGCGAGTCATGAAGGTCTCTCCGGCCGAGGCTCTTAGAGAGAGGCCAGGCAGAGGCATGGAGTGTATTGTTCATACTTCATTTTCTGGTCAGTTGGCATTTGCTCTCTGATTACCTCATTATGGTATTCAACGAGTGCACGGCCTGATGGAGTGTGTCCGGCCACAAAGAATAGCTGCTACCACAGCTGTGTATGACAGACATCGAAAGGCATTAGCACCCTGTTAATGAACTACAAATGATGATGATGACGATGACTGTAATTAGACCCATTTTACACTTACACATTTGCCCGCAGAGAGGAACAAGCAAATGATCCATTGTGCCTCGGTGAAAATGGTTTTCTGACAAGGGGACTGACTATATTGGTTGTGCTGGTTTCTAGGAATTATCTCATAGCTCTATTGATGTGACCCCTCCACCACCGCTCCAACACACACACACACACAAAGGATACAAGACCTCATTACTTCTAGCGAGATATAAATTGAGAACTGAGACTCTTAAGTGACAGAGCACAACTCTGTCAGTCTATGAAGTAATCTGTTTGCCTCAAAGGAAACATTAAGTAATTGTCAATTCAAAATAGGACTTGAACTGCTTCGCTGTCTTTAATGACCTAATTTTCTGCTTTTCAATTTGGCAGCACCCGCTTTACGACCAAGGAAAATCGCCTGCAAACGGTGCTTCATTGCATCGAATGTTTTGTTCTGGTGTCATCGAAGCCCCCAGAATAGCTTGAACTCGAACTGAACATATAGCTGCTCTTGGACAGTGTGTGTGGGCATAATTGCTGATTTCAATTTGACCTCCGCCCCCTTTTGGTCGCGGAATGTGCTCCACCAATAACGGAACCCAAGGTCATCCGAGAAGATATACGATTTTCCCTTTGACACTTCACTGAGAGCTTAAGAGCGGAAATAGAGATATCCCTCTGTAAATCCTTAAACGATGGTTACTCCCCCTCTCCGAAGTACAGTTAATCCGCTGCTCTCGGCCCACTGGTCGGTGTCTGGTACAGTATATTAGAACTGCTTGATCACCAGTACAGGTGCCTGCTTCAGAATCAGAATAAAAATCCCCTTTTATTCGCCAGGGATGTTACATAAACTGAGAGCTGTGGTTTTTTTCATAGCTGGATAAGTAAAAACAGGATGTGAATGTTTGCATGATATCATTCATAATGAGCATGTGTGGGAGAAAAACATGTTGTATGCCATAGGAGCATTTTATAGTATCTACCTATGAAGGTTAGACCGATCTATTGGTTTGCCAATATATCCAGACTGTATTGGCCTTTTGTTAAAAATCAGTAATCAACCAGTCATTGTCATCCACCTCTGAGCCATTTTGATCAGATTCCACACAAGTATGCATAAATATGTTATTACCTCCACCAAGGAGGTTATGTTTTTGGTGCCGTTTGTTTGTTTGTCTGTTTGTTTGTCTGTTAGCAGGATTACGGAAAAACTACTGGCCCGATTTCATGAAACTTTGTGGAAGGGTGTAGCATGGGCCAAGGAAGAACCCATTAAATTTAGGAGCGGATCCAGATCCGACTCACAGAAAAGCAATAATAGCACGAACCTTGGCGGAGGTCTGCGCTCTCCGAATGCCCTTATAGTTATTATTATTAGTAGTAGTAGTAGTAGTAGCAATAGTAGTAGTAGTTGTAGTAGTAGTAGTAGTAATACCCTCTGTTTCAGTGGAGAGTTTTAGTGTCCCATGGTCTAAGTGCTGTTTCAGAGGCTTTTCACAATACATTTCTGGGGGAAAAATTGAATTCTATCCAAAAATATCAGCATGGGCCTTTCTAAATCCATATCCATCAAAGCCGTGTACCTATAGTATGTATGCTCATTGAAAGAGGTTTGGAGAATGGAACCACGGATCTAACAATAACATTTTATCCGTGCACAGTGCAGTGTAGTGCATTCATCTTAGGCCAGTGACAGCACCCAGCGCAATGACCCCTTTCCTCCTCTCTGCTCTGAAACAGTAAATTATTACTGTCCATTGCATAATTACGTGGGCAAGTACGAGTTATTCCAGCCTGTATGCACTTATCCGGCAGACAGTGCTGTCAAAGATGGCTTATGCGCAGTGTAGTGTTATTCCTGGGAGGCAATGATGTGTGTTTAAAAAGCAACATTGTGTAGGGTGGGGTGGGGGGGGGTGGGATCAGATTTCAAAATCAGGCAGCGAGGGAGCATAGTAAGATAAAACCAAAACGGGTACAGAGGGAAAAAAGAAAGAAATGGGGGGGGGGGATTAAAAGAATAAGCTCCAATGTGATCAAGTATATGGAATGGGATAAGATAGAATGAGAGCAACGAGAAGAGGGAAAGAGAAGCTCGCATTTCTCGTGGAGGAGTTTGTGACAGGGGCTCGTACGGCTCTTATAGGGTAGAGCAATAAATCAGAAGTCGCCCTGCGAGCCCCCTATATCAGTAGACGTTTCTACATGGGCAACTTTGCATTGACGGGGGAGCCGACCATGGCGCAGAGCTGGGAGACTCATGATGGGATGGCGTGGTCGTGGTTGGTGGATGACTGATAGGATGGGCTCCCTCAAGCACTCAAGTTACACCTCAGCGGGCGGCGTTGCCTGCTTCTGTACTGCTCAGCGTGGCAGGCGAGGCGTCAAGGCGGTGGTGCACTTGCGACAAAGTCCAACTTGCTCGAAATAGGAATGAATGTGTGTATACTCGCCGCCGCTTCGTATTGTTTGCTTATTTACACTCTACACCAGAGGTAACCTAGGGAAAGTGGAAGACAGTGGTGACAAAAACTCAGAGAGTGAGGGAATCTGAAGATGTAGAAGCCGTCTGATTGGTCCCAAAGGTGCAGGTATTCCCTGACAAGCTCAGCGAGGTGTTAGCACGGAGCGAGATGTTAGCACGGAGATGGAAACAAAGGGAAAGGAACGAAAAGGAAATGGAGATGTTTTTCCACAAGGCAACACCACCAATAACGTGATATTTTAGACCAATCACAGACGGTCACACAGTGGCAGCTGGTGAATTCGACTAGTTTAGCCAGAGACCTTGTTCACGCTGCGAAATCTGAAGCCAAGGTTTGGGGTTTGTTTTCCGCAAACATGTCCATTGGTTCATTTGAACGTGCTAACAGCATGTTTCTGCAGCATGCAAAAAACAAGAACAAAACAGTTCCTATGGTGCTTTGTATTGAATGTCACCAAATGAAAGTGGGCTCTGGGGACTCCCAGCGGTCCTTGAAGGGGTTCATTTCATAGTTTCATTTCACTATGATCTAATTCACTAGCAATGATCCCAAATAGGAATATATCAGCATGACTATTCTAATCACAGTTCTCACTCTCGCCACTATTATCTCCCTGCCAGTTCTGCAATTCACTAAATAAATCAACAACAAGGCTCCAGTCTGTGACATGGAAACATCCGAGAAGCCCTGCACCAAATGATGAGCATCTTGCGTCTCGTCATGTGTCTGAATCATGGGACCTCATCTTACCTTTCAGTGAGAAACTGGCGTCCAGGGTTTGACTCCTCTGCAGTTGGAGTGCATTGGAGATTTATGACAGGGCTTGGTGGTGCATTTATGTCCAACTACTGCCCCCTGCAGCATTTAATAGAAATGTCTTGTACTGTCATTGGTGCATATTCTATGAGATAGAACTATACAAGATGAAAAAAAATAAAGCACACATGCATAATGTGGACAAAGTGATTGGCATATGCTCAAAACATTTACACTCCATACCAGAAAGTCTAATATCAGTATTTGGTATTTGCAAACCTTTGGAAATACAACAATTTCCCATACCCCCCCCCCCCCCCCCCCCACTAAATCTCTCATTTTGTTTCCAGAGACACATGCGATAATATATATTCAGCGGCAGTCACTCCTGAAGTATAACATCACACCCAAGTCTGAGGCTGTCTTCACCCTGTACAATTTTAGAAGATGGAAAGAAGCGGGTGAGGTGCAGGATGGGGAGGTGTCAATATGATACATTGGTAGGAAAGCACTAAGTGAAGGTCAAGCTATTTTGAATATCAGAATGAAAATATCTCCGCTTTCGAAATGTCCCCCCTACGCTTTATCCCAGACCCCGATTTCTGTTCAAAATCATGGAAGGAAATAGTGGTTAGAATCATATTTACCCCCTTCAGTTGAAGGCTTATTGAGGCCCAAATCCATTGGCCCTTCTGGTTTTAACTACCCAGCATGTGGCCTGGGTAAAATGCAGAGGGATGCAAGAGTCTCGTGGGACTTTGCCACAGACTTTTTATCCCCTCTCTGATCCAAATGTCTAGTTTTATAACACTTTACAGCACCATGTGACATGTATTTAACAGACTACCGCTGCTTGAAATATCAATACTTTCCTATGGCCCAGAAATCTTGAGATTATAACCACGGTCGATGTATTTCAATACGCACGTCAAATATTACTGCTGAGCACCCAAAAAAAACCCATGTAATAGTGTGTAGATTCACTCTAAAATAGAATACCTCAGGGAATATTTTCTTAAACAGCTTGAATTTTAATCATATACCATTGCAAGGGGATATTTTCCAGGTATGGCAATTTAAACGTATTCCGACCATGAAATGGTTTCCCCCGAGGTATTCCTCCTTCTGGGCATCAGTTGAGAAGTTGGAGTGTTATTGGGAGAAAAACTTCTAAGGTCAGATTTACACTGAAGGAGTTAAAACGGCTACTGCAGGGTCATCACGCAAACAAAGGCCCGGGTTTCCTTCCCAGTATCAAACTGTGCTGGCACGGAAACGATAATAAAGTAAAGAGAGCGTTAGGTTTGAATTGCAATGGCGATTTTGGTCTTGATTTGCTTGTGGCCACCTGAGTCAGCATTTGTCACAGTGCATTTCGTTATGGACTAAGTTGAATTTATCTTGCCAGTAATCTAATTTAAATGCTGTGGGAGGAGAGAGTGGGCCCTGTGGCGCATGCTATCATGGCCAGAGTGCAAAAAAGTTGATATTCAGCTCCAACTAAAGGGACAAAGATAGAACACCAACATTAATATTTCATGAGGCAATGCCGTTTTCTTTTTATAAATAAAAAGCGTGCTTCCTTTTCACTGGCATTTGATTCGTTTTGGTTTTGTTTTTATATCAAAACTGTATCTGCGGGGGATAAAAAGATGTCTTATGTATGTGTCTCAATTAGTGCGTTGAATATATTATGTGTCTGCCAGAAATTTTGGGAGAATGATTAGCGTCCTTTACCCCAAGAAGAACGTCCTTGGACAAGGGCTTCACTGCTACTCCGGGAGAAAGATGTAAGACTCTGGCAGATCATTAACTCACATAATAAATTCATATATTGATTAGACTCTGAGAGGGTTCCATAGACGCGGGATAGCGGGATTTTGTATTTGCGCCTGACGCTCTCCCCATCCCCGAATCCAGTCAGCCCGTCTGTTCGACTTGGGGGTCACATCAACATCGCACGAAAGTTGAGCTTGCTGATTGCAAACTTTTTTATTTTTTTTTTTATTTTTACATTACCTGTTTACAGCTTCTCCTCCGAAAACTTTACTCTCAAAGCTTGATTGATGGCATCTTTGCTGTTTTGAAGTGTTGTGTAGGTGTTTGAC
The DNA here is from genome assembly GCF_046629955.1 of Centroberyx affinis. Taxonomy (NCBI): domain Eukaryota; kingdom Metazoa; phylum Chordata; class Actinopteri; order Beryciformes; family Berycidae; genus Centroberyx; species Centroberyx affinis. Next base: position 73,773 of record NW_027284457.1, on the reverse strand, counting down.
TGGAGCGCATATTGCTTCTAGGGGCTGGGAGTGGTGGTGGGGTGGTGGGGGGGGGCTGGGGGGGGGGCTAGTGTGGTTTATTGGCCCATCACTGGTGGTGCAACAGTATTACATTCCATTTGCATTCTAATTTTGTACAAATCCTCTGCTTGTTCAATGGGCCTTAGTGAGATGGATGCACAGGTTTATAATAAACAGGGGACATCATTATGCAAATGAGGGAAATATTACACCCAGGAGTCATAAACACGTCTGTGATGCGCCGGGGTGGGCGGCGGAGTCTTGAAAAAGCCCGGGCGCAACACCGTTCATTGCCTTACGCAAATGTCATTATAGTCAGATTAGAAGGCGAGAGGGACCAAGGGTGGTGAGGCAGCCACTGGACTGGAGAGCAGAGTGATAGGCTTGGCATGGGAGTCGGTCTGCAGTACAGCGGCAGGCGCTGATTGCATGGAAGATGTACATGGCTTTTAATAATCAGATTTACTGAGCACAAAGCAGCTCTAATTGGTTTTAAATTTTTGCTAATTGGCATTTATGGAGAGCTGCTCAGCAGGAAAGAGGGATGCCAAGGAGGGGCGGGGCCGTGAACGAGCGGCCCCATAGAGTCGCGACGCTGCCTCCAGGATCTATCTGCTCTGTGACTCTCGCACATTAACTCCTGAACGGGGGAAATAAATAAAAATAGCCAAACATGCAGCAGGAGACACACCACGGTGCTTAGCAAAGGGCCCCTAGTTAGTATTCAAAGAGAAAAGCGCCCATTAAGGTTAATTTCCCCCTTCTCTAATAAGCTAGCTTAATGGACAGGCAGCCGGTGGCACGGAGACCCGAGCCCGAACACGACGCCGCCCTTCGAGAAACTTAATCCGCATCCGACAATGTGCATTAGAGGCAGCTGGAAGGAGCTTCCGAAGACTTGGCACCCCCCCCCGGGGAGGTGGTGGCTTTTAGTGACACCGCGGCGGGCCTCGTCTCGCAGTCACAGTTCATGAAAACAAACACGCTAACCCAGCCTCGACAGAGACCGCTTACTCGCCGGCCCGTATTAAAACTATTTGTCACGTTGTCACTGTTTACTTGGAGCGCATTCGTCTCCATGGTCACAGTCGGATTGGGCTGTATTAGTCTTTATCTCGGTTGCGGCGCGTTCATGTCGTATTCATACGTCTCCTTATAAGCGGCGCGGCGGGGGCCCCCGGGGGCCGGCTTGCTTGGTGGCATGGCTGTGATGAATGGCTGCCAGCGGCTGGCACTGCCTGCTGATGGATGGGGGTGGGGGGGGGGGAAGTATGCTAATGGCTTATTGTTTTAAGCCCTTCACCCGCCGTAACTTATAGCATTGTGAAAGCCTTTTTTGCCGCAATCTCATCAATTTGTCACGACCCAAAAGTTCAGAGTCAGAAATAAAAAAAAGGGAACAGGGAGAAGGGGCTGTGTGTGTGTGTGTGTGTGTGTGTGTGTGGGGATGGGGGGGGTGATTTAAAGTCAAATGTGCTCTAAGAGTGATGTAGTGGGTGCTGGAACGGCCCGGTGCGCCATATGTTTCGCGGCACGTCTTCAACACGCGGCTTCAGCCCCGTAAAACGGATATGTTGTTTATGGCGTGTAAAAAAAAAAAAAAAAAAAAAAAAAAAAAGGCTCGGCTGATAAAAATGGTTGATGGCTGCGGGTGATAATTCAGCGTTTGGTCAACTCGGAAGCCGAGGCAGGACAAATTGTATTCGCTCAAGGGGTGGTGGTGGGGGGGGGGGGGGGACGAAAAAAAAGAAGTTTTTCTGCTCAAGCTAAACTACATGACATACAGTATGTTAAGCTGAAGCTGGCACAATAGCCTCGGAGAAAGAGAGGGGAGTGGGGTTTTTTAACCCGTTGACAGCTCTTCATTTCCAGTGTCAGGGCTGTACCTGCGAGGAACCGGGCATCTATTCCCAAGAGGACGAGTCTCTCTCTCTCTCTCTCTCTCTCTCTCTCTCCCTCTCCAGCACTGTGCACTTTGCAACATTTATAACTGGCTATACCTCCATCTCACCGGTCCCTCACTCCCAGCCTGCAGCCCTCCTCATTACAGAGATTTATCGGCTTTGCAATGGCCCCCCCCCCGACTCTCATATCATCGTCTCCTCCAAAAAACTAGCTTCTCCGGCGGAGGCTTCGGATGCGGTGATCCGAACAGGCAGCTCAACTCTGGCCACTTGGCTTGGTTTCCTTGTCGTTCTAAAAAAAAAAAGATATTTCAGGTGCGAAGGAGGGTTTTTTTTTTTTTTTGTGATACGTGTCTGGCCTTCAGTTCCACTTCCTGCTCCTCTGAAAGTCTGAACGGTTGTCGGAGCAAACTATCAGACTCGTTACACGAGGCGCCGCTCCGTTCAATTGACCACGCCGCATTTGGCGATCCGTCCACCTCGACTTCATTTTCAATTCCCGCCACTTTCTAAGAAGAGAGGAAAAAATGGAATGACAAAAAAAAAAAAAAAAAAAAAAAAAACGATTTCCACCAATTTATCCCCGCGTAGCTGCACACTGCAAGGTATCACCGACTAACCGGGACCATATCCAAAAGAAGTGGAAATCATTTCAGCAATAAATTGTGGAGCGTTTCACAGGTTCCCCCCCCCCCCCCGTTTTGCAAGAGAATATGCTGCCCTGCCATCTATTTCTCCTAAATTTATCCCCTCCTCAATCATTCACTTTCACACCTTTCTTCTTTTTTTTTTTTTTTTTTTTAAAGCTTTTTCATTTCACACGCTCACACCGCCGGCATCCAGATCGGGGGAACGATAAATCCTCATCATCGCCTCTCACACGGGGAACAATTTGCATAACAAGGAACATGATATGTGACATCAAATACATTAATTGAGTGAAGTAGTGCTGCCTAATAAAAACCCCTCTCCCTCTCTCCCTCTCTCTCTCTCTCTCCCTCTCTGGTTACCAGTTCTGTCTCTGGTATGGGATTTAAAACCTTGAATCCCTACAAGAATGAATGTAAACACTGATAATAGCCTGGGAAATCCATTCTGTCGAGCAGCCGTGACCCCAGAATTTCTCCCAAAACCCTACAATAATCTCTTTCCAGAGGGCGACGCTGACAAAATAAAAATGTCTCTCTGCAATTTATTCGGAATAACTGGTGCGGTAATTGGGTAACGCAGGCACAAGTCTGTATTTCATATCGGCCAATCTCGGCCAACACAGATAAGCATTTCGTATCTGGCTGTCAAGTGACCTTGGATATATAGTATATATTATCTCAGTGGAAAAAGTGGTAAGTGGTGCTCTTTGTCTGTCCAGTCATGGTGGCCACTGCTGCTCATGCTAACTTCTTCTGCTGTTTATTCCAAACAAACCGGAAACAGAAAACGGTGTTAAAGAGCAGCAAAACAAACTTTAATTCATATGAAATGATTATTACTTTAAAGGCATACCAAGCAGGATGTTCCGCCTTGAAATAGCATAAACTCATCCAAAAAGGAACCTATTCAATCATTATTTATGGCCCACTAGTAGTCTGTGTCTGCAGACAGCCTGCCTTCTGCCTGGATTTTGTTATTTCTGAATGTTCCGGACGTTTCTGGGCGTCAACCTTTTGGCAGCAGGTTACGGTGACCGGACGTCCCGGTTTGTCCGGGATTGTCCCGGTTTGTCCGGGATTGTCCCGGTTTCAAGATGGGTGTCCCGAGTCCCGACAAATATCTGTAAAACACTAAAATGTCCCGGTTTTCAACATTCACTACCAAATTGTCCCGGTTTTCACCACAATTAACATAATAATAATAGTATTATACTTGTTTTCAGCGCTTACATAGACGTTTATCATGTTCTGTCCCGCTCATTATTACCCAACCCAATCAAAAAACATAAACGATGCACCACGCGTCTGAAGTCAACACTGTATGCGTGCCAATCAATCAACGTGTCGTTGTCAAGATGTGGCTCTGTCTGACAGAATCTGTCAGTACGCTAATGGTTTGCTGTCATGCTGAAGAGAAAGCCTGTCTAAAGACCTCCAGAAGGCTTTACTCTTTTCTTCATGAAGTAGCCGGCAACAAAAATGCTGCGTTCTGCACACACTGCAAGAGTACATTTTTGGTCGCGCACGGTGGAAATCACAACATAAAAGATCATATTAAGACGGCCAAACATAAGCGGTGGCTACAAGCTAGTAGTAGCACTGTTGCGACCTTCTTCAGCGGGGCAAACGCCGGTGACAGTGATCTGAAACTGGCAGCTCAGGAGGGGACCTTTGCCTCCCATCTGGTGAAACACAACCAGAGCTGAAAGGTATCTGACAATCAATAAATACGTTATATTACACCAGTGCAATCCTTGTGTTTTGTGTTTACTAGTGTTATTATACAGTTTTCAAATAAACAATGTTTTGGTGGATTTTTGGAGACAAAACATCATTTTTGGTTTGCTGAGGCTCTGTCCATGGTGTTGAAATGTGCAGTCACTATATACTATACTATATAAAGTATGAAAGAGTAGTTAGAGTTCAAAGTGGGCATGGTTTGAACAGTCCTCCCATAGACTTACATTGTAAAAAAAAAAAAGGCTAAAAAGGCGTTTTGGTAGGATCATATTTAGGTGATTTTCAAAACTTTCCCTTCATACAATTCCTTAGGACTTTTTTTCTCTCATTCAGAACATATTGAGGACACAAAATCCATTGAGTTTGTTTTTGTTGCAATTTGTGGGAGGTCAAGTTACATTATTACTGGACTACTAGGTGTGCTAAGCGCTGAAATAATTCCCCCATCCTGATGAAAACGCCTAAGCGCATACATGTGCGCGTGCATGAACGTGCGGTACACTTAAGGGTCCCGGTTTGGGGGTTTGAGGTGGTGTGTTCACCTGCAACCAAAACCACTGCTGAATCCTTTTATATCTAAAAGCCTCGCTGGCTACAGTAGCGGTCCAAACTCTGCCACAGAGTAACTGGAGTTCTGGTCAGAGCTAGTGTGTGTCATGAGCTGGCAGCTAGCTACCGTTGTTAGCGTAGCTTCATTGTTGTAGAAAAGCTGATTCCTAGCTAGCTAGCTAAGCTAACTGGCACCTACCTGTCCAACAGAAAACAGGCCATTCTCTCCTTCAATACTCACCAACAGGTGAAAGCCAAACCCCAGATTCACCCTCATTTTGGAACGAGCTTTGTCTGCTTGGCGTTCAGCTCAACACAAGACGTGCGCTTCACGTTTTGTTGAGCTAGGGAGGAGGGGTCAACTTTGAAAGTAGTGTTTACAAGCCACAACCGGCAAAATCCTATTCAGTATGCCTTTAACATTTACCTGTCGCTCATACAGCATCCATCTGCTCTGTTCCGTTGGAGAGACAAAAAATTGTTGGCTAAAAATCCTGAAACTGTAGAGTGCAGGACATCGTCCATCTGGAAAAAACACACCTACACGCCTTTAAACTGCATCTTCTGCATCACAATATGTCACAAGAAAAGTGTCCAAAAAAGACTGTTCGACTCAATGTGTGAAACTCACTTTCAGATGAGATACTGGGAAAGAAAAAAAAAAAAAAAAAGAGTAAGGTAATTGGAGTCACATTTTTCTTCTCACATTTCTACAAATAAATCTTTATCTAACTCTCACAGATGTAGCCTCAAAATATTTGGATACACAAATATCACCAAAGCAAAACTTGATGTAATTAGGCAGTCTTCCAGTTTAATCAAGCCTCCCTCCCTCTCTCTCCCTCTCTCTACCTCTCTCTCACTCTCTGTTTGAATGCCCCCTTAGTTTCCGGGCAGGAACATCAAGCGACATTTCTGCCTGCACAGTTCCCTCCTCCCATTCACATTTATGTGGCGCCTTGTTTATCTGCGGTTCATTACAGAGTCCCCGCTATCATAGGAGCTCAGAGTTGCCGTGACTTGACAACGCTTCCAGGAACGCGCTTCAACTCTTTGCAAAAAAAAAAAAAAAAACACAACTCCACATTTACCAGTCAGGATTTAGATGACTCTTTCACAGTGGCTTTGCATAAATCAACGTTGGAAGGGATCCCTGCAGGGACGCGTGATGGGGGCTGAGCGCGATAAAACCCCAACAATCAGTATTATTCTTCACAATGGTGGGAGCAAATTGTGGCAAACAGCACACTTTACCCAAAAAACACTGGGTGAGATTTCAGCTGCTTAACTGTGGGTCATCTCCTATAAGCACTGAGGCGCTCGGATTAGCGACTCCCACACTGTTGCACCGCATGACTGCTCCTATGTGAGAAGTATGCATGGCTTCATGATGGTCTCCATGCTGTACGCCTGTGGATGCACTGCTGCTAATCGATACCTGCGCTACGGCTTCCAACGCCTACGCACGATCCAACGGTTACGCAGAGGCTTGACACCAAAACAGCCTCCTCCACTTGACATCACTTTATGCATTATTACCAACCAGCTATGATGAAGCACTGGACAAAGCATGTACAGCATGGATAACCTGTAGGAATGGGACAATATGCTTATCTCACGATTCGATACACGATATGGGGTTCACGATTCGATGCAACCACGATGTAATAAATAAAAGTGCAATGACAACAAAGAATGACTGTGCAGAATTATGTTTATATCTGAGGCACAAATCTTTCTAGCGATGGCATTGGCTTGCTACAATGTAAATGGCAATTTAGAAATGTCATTACAAAGTGCAAATAATATTTGGATGGAGAGCTTGTGAAACTGTGAGTGTCTCATTTGTGTTTACTACAGCAGAATAAAATGGAGCTAATATGAAGATTCTTTTTTCTGTCCCATGATACATATGGTCACATTTTTGTATTGCGATATTGAATTAAGATATATCGTCCCATCTCTAATAACCTGTGAGGCTATTTTATATCAAGTTGGCCAATGTTGGCTTTGTATGAAAAATTGGATATCGTCCAGTCATACCGTCCATCTCTGATATGATGGAGGCAGTAACGCATCCCCTATCATTGAAAAGATATGGTGGGTCACACTGCCTTAAAGAGCTGCTAACCCACCTAAAATAATTTGATTTGATTTGATTGAATTTGAACTAAAACTTTGAAAAATTTGATTGAATTTGAACTAAAACTCTCCTACACTAGGGAGAGTTTTAGTGTCCCATGATGGCCTAAAAGCTGTTTCAGAGGCTTTTCAACCATGACAAGAACACAGTTCTGGAGGAAACACTGAATCTTTTCATTCTTTTGGCATGAAAATGGTCAAATTTAAAGATATTGAATGTCAGAAAATATGATACAAAAATATCTGTGAAGAACTGTACCTGGATTTCAGACAAGCCAACTGAATAGAAAAACAAAACGATAGAAAATATATACTTCTAGTGTCAAGAAAGCATATAAATCCTATTGGTAGTGTTTCAGTATCAGTATTATATCAGTATCAGCCTTCAAAAAGCCATATCGGTTGAACCCTAGACTATATCACCAAGTATTCTGGAATAAAATTCTCGAGGAAACACTGAATACTTGTAATCTTTGGCATGAAAGCAGTCAAATTTAAAGATATTAAATATTGGCAGAAAATAACACATAATGGCAGCTTTGATACAAAACTATCGGCATTGTATTGGCCTTCAAAAACCCACATCAGTTGAATCCTATCCTATACCACCAAGTATTCTGGAATAAAACAATATTTCTCTTAAAATATCTCTCTTTATTTCGACATATTGTCATTTCGACATATTATCTTTTGTCTGTTGTCTCATACTTATTGCATACATTCCCTGCCATCAACCCTGGTTTTATTGTTGCCATGCTAATCTGCCAAAAGGAAAAAGAACAATGCAGAGCCACCCGCTTTCTCACGCAGATGTTGAAATCCTTTATTGTAAGTTTCATTAAAGTTTTCCAGCACACTGGATGTGTTCCACTGACGTTTTGTGCCAGTTTCAAATGTTTTCATTTTGCACTGTACATGAAATATCTTGGACTATTTTTTCGACGATTTTCAAAATCTTCCCATCTGCTGACAAACAAAGTAAATCCATACTCTAGATTTAGAGGCCTTCGATGTATAGAACTCTATAAATAACAATATTCTGCCACATGCTCATCTTATCTCCTTCCATTTTATTGTTATTTTTTCTCAAAGAGAGGCATGTTGAGCTCAGTAACGTAGCAAAAAAAAGAAGAAAGACATGCCGCCCTGTATCTCCTTGAGTAAACATAATGCAGAATGAGTTGAGTCTATCCTGACATCATCTTAATGAAAGTGACAATATGTCGAAATGCAAACATGAAGAAAGATTCACTGGAACACATGAACAGTTTGGCCCTTTATTGAAGATGGAAAAAATAATATGTAGAAACGCGTCAGGTACTTTGAAAAAGACAATAGGTCGAAAGGGAGCGTATCTATGTTCCCAGGGTCCTGTGTTCCCAGGGTCCTATGTTCCCCAGATTTATCTGGCACATAATGGGAACATGACAAAGGGTCCTATGTTCCCAGGGTCCTATGTTCCCTAGTTCTACATATGTGCTCTCCCAGGGTCCTATGTTCCCAGGGTCCTATGTTTAACCCAAACCCTAACCCTAAAACCTAACCCTAAACCTAACTAACCATATTAAGCAAATACAGAGCTGGGGAACATCTTTTTCAGGTTCCCATTATGTGCTATATAGAGCTGGGGAACATAGGACCCTGGGAACATAGGACCCTTTGTCATGTTCCCATTATGTGCCATATAAATCTGGGGAACATAGGACCCTGGGAACATAGGACCCTGGGAACATAGGACCTTGGGAACATAGGAATGACTCCGGTCGAAATGCGTCAATTAAGTCAGAGAGCAATTTTAAGAGAAATAATGCTGTTCTCTCTGAGTGAGAATCTTCATATTATTGAGACTTTTTGACAAGCACTCTATTAAAATATACTAGGAATTACTTGAATTGTAGCAGAAAATATTATTGGAAGTTTCAATACAAAAATTTCAGCATCAAATCAATATTAGTATCAGGGATGGGACGATATGCTTATCTCACAATATGGTTCGATACGCAATATGAGGTTCACGGTTCAATACAACCACGATACAATATGATATGTAATAAATAAAAGTTCAATGACAACAAAGCATGACTGTGCAGAATTATGTTTATTTCTGAGACACAAATCTTTCTAGCGATGGCATTGCCTCGCCGGAATGTAAACAACAATTTCAAAAAGTCATTACAAAGTGACATTAATATAATTTGGATGGCGAGCTTGTGAAATTGTGATGGTCAAGCGTCTGATTTGTGATTACTACAGCAGAATAAAATGGAGCTTAATATCGCGATTCATTTTTCTGCATCGCGATACGTATCGCTACATATTTGTATCGCGATATATCGATATGTCGATATATCGTCCCGTCCCTAGTGTCGGTATCGGCCTTCCAAAACCCGCATCAGTCAGGAAGTCTCCTAACACCCCTTCCCTCATCATTACACACATTACACTGCTCCTTTTGAATATTACAGCACCTCAACGCTGCATTAAAAACTCAGCCAGCCATGTAATAGCATTCTCATGTTATTCCTCCCCATTCTGGGTTCATCTCACTCTTCCTCATCATCCCTAGTGATCTGTGTGTGTGTGTGTGGGCCTTAATGCGCCTGCTGCACCGCTTCCGCTGACCCGATCTCCTCTTTTCCCTGTAGTCCCAGCCCTATTTGTTGTTTCCCCACAGACACTTTCATTAAGATGATGTCAGGATAGACTCAACTCATTCTGCATTATGTTTACTCAAGGAGATACAGGGCGGCATTTCTTCTTTCTTTCTTCTTTTTTTTTTTTCTTTTTTCGCGACGCTACTGAGCTCAACATGCCTCTCTCGGAGCAAAATATAATCATAAAATGGAACGAGATAAGATGAGCATGTGGCAGAGTAATATTATTTGTAGAGTTCCATACATCGAAGGCCTCTAAATCTATATGATTTACTTTTGTTTGTCAGCAGATGGGAAGATTTTGACAATCTTGCGAAATAGTCCAAGATATTTCATGTACGGTGCGAAATGAAAACATCGAAACAGGTACAAAAATGGCAGTGGAACACATCCAGTGTGCAGGAAAACTTTAATGAAACTTACAATAAAGGATTTCTACATCTGGGCGAGACAGCGGGTGGCTGTGCATTGTTCTTTTTTAGATTAGCGCGGCAAAAATAAAACAAGGGTTGATGGCAGGGAATGTATGCGATAAGTATAATTATAATGTGCCTGTGCTCTAGTAGGGAGCATCGATTCATCATGGCAGCCTAGTCTATACTTAAAGGAATAGTTCACCCTAAAATGAAAATTCTTTCATCATCTACTCACCCTCATGCCAAATGAAACACAGGTGAAATTTGTTAGTCCATATAACACACAGGGAGGTTGCCAGCACAACTTGGTAGCAGCCTTCTCCAAAACAACTGAAGTCAATGGGGACCTGTTCTTTAGAGTTCCAAAACAAAAACAGCCAAACAATCACACTGTGAATAGAAAGACCTATACACCATTATTTGTTGCAAATCGATCAGCTGTAGTTAAGATTTGCACTAAATGATGGTGTAAATATACTGTAGGTCTTTTTGGAACTCTGAAGAACTGGTCCCCACTGACTTCAGTTGTTTTGGAGAAGGCTGCTATGGAGTTGTGCTGGCAACCTCCCTGTGTGTTATATGGACAAACTTCACCTGTGTTTCAACTGGCATGAGGGGGAGGAGATGATGAGAGAATTTTCATTTTTGGGTGAACTATTCCTTTAAAGTCAGCAACGTGTGCGACTGAGTTCAATCATTCAAGGCCTGTTGCTTCGGTCAAAGCTGCTCTTATAGAAAACAGAAAACTATTTTTCCTTTGTGAAACTAGTAATGCATGTTATAAACGATCCATTCATACCATGTGTATCGGTAATCATGTGACCTCTTATGCATACGGTGCATTATAGAGCTGCCGTGCATCAGTCTTACTGAATTATAGGTCATTTTTACTGCACAGTAGTAGGCTATTCAACACATCTATGTATCCAGTCACTTTACAGACCTAGGTTGGAGACTTCCACACATTCCTCCACACCTTACCGCCTCAATAGATTCAACCTCTTAATTGCTCACTACTGTGGCAGAATAGCAGAGCAAATCAAGCATGGAGAACGAGTTCGCCGACAAGCACTTTAACAGCCGTGAGATTTCTGCTGCAAAAGAACCAGGAGGCGGGCTCTCAACTGAGGGTCATGGGATGGATCCATACTAAAGCAATTCTACAGGATTTAACTGATGGGTTCGCGGTTCATATGTGTGCTGAGGTTCCCCGCAACAGTGGGTCTCAAAGTGGGGTTCGGGGACACACCAAGGGGTCCTTAAGGGGGCTCCACGGGGTCCTGGGCCAAATTTAATTCACGAGAAATCGTCCGGTATACACGCATCACGCTAGCCCTGTTTCTACTCTCTCAGCCAATCAGCATGAAGTCCTTAATTAAATCAGGTGTGCAAGAGTACAGCTGGAACCAAAACCTGCAGGGGAAGGAGTGCTTGAAGAATGGATTGGGACACCGATAATTACCTGCTGAAGCCACAAAGTACATTTTTGTCGAAATATAATACGGGTGAAATTCAAGGTTTTAGAGATAGTCCTAATTTTTTAACTAATTTGAAACTATTTGGGAGAGAGAGAGAGAGAGAGAGAGAGAGAGCGAGAGAAAGAGACTGAAGAAAGTGCAACATTGCCCTCTACTGGTCTGTAACATCTCTATTATACTGTCTATTATACTGAATATTTGAAAGGGAATACCACTAAATTCCACTTGAATGCATGCTGATGCTCCATAGAGAATGGATTATGAAAATATATACATATACTCATACTTAAATGTCAACATCACAGTTCTGAGTCTTAGTTCTGCTCAGATCAGAGATCAAGATCAAGATCAAGACCACCTAGACAGGAATAATACACCACTTCTTAAATGTAGTGGTATTCCCCTTTAACACATACAGCTGGATCAGAAAGTTTGGATCCAAAAGATATGTGATCAAATTTTCATTGGATTCAGCTTTCTAGATTGCTTCTCTTGCTTGATATAAGACAGTTTGTCCAAAGGAATAATACCTCAGTGATCAGACCACCAGAGGGAGACAAAGACTGCTCCAGTTTTGTGAAGCTACTGGACTGGTTGTGTTGTCACTGGTATGGAGCCAGATCATAATATGTGGAGAGAACAGTCCTTATCTACACATTAGACCCAATTAGTTCTCAAAAAGGAGCACCATCAAGGGCAAATTCACTTTACTGCGCTTGTATCTGATCCACAATTTGTAAGGCTTAACTGCAGTTTGAGTGTGTAATGCGGACACTCTAGGAGTGATCGTTTATAGTCTCTCTCCATATCCGCCAGTAGGGAGCAGTATGACAATATGAATGTAAGGACGCTTCATCTGTCAGACCCATGAGAGCATCAACTTCTAAAGTCAAGGTAGACAGTAATTTCTTGTCATCTATTTATATAGCCCTTTATCAGAAGGATGTCTCAAGGGCTTTACATGCAATATCATATACTCTACTTCCATCAAATACACAGGACATTGAGTCTTCAAGTCACCTGACCTGCATCTCTTTGGACTGTGGAAGTAAACCCACGCAAATATGCAAACTCCACAGAAAGGACCAGAACCAAGATTCCAACCCAGGTAGCAGTGCTAACCACCATGCCAAATAAATGAAAAAGCTCAATATTTTGTTGAAAAGCCTAGTAAATAATCCCATAATTGCTTTGGGTGAATAAATGAACTTGTGTTTTACCTTGTAGCCTGTTCAAAAGCATCTTTTTGGAATAGGAAGTTACCTGGCATTGCTGATGAGTGCAAGTACTACTGCCTTTACACAATACCATTGCCTTAAAATAAGTAAGATACCAATAAGACTTTAAAAAAAAAAAAAAACCCAAACGGTGTGTTTACATTTTTTTTATTTTGTTTTAGTACAACAGTTCAAGTCAACTAGTTACTGTATCTATTGAGATGCCAAAGTGTATTGCTCGTTTGCATTCCATGTGTAGACCCCTGCTCCAGTGATGTTCAAGGTGGCGTCCATTTACATGTCTGGCAAAGTTAATCACAGCTATACAGCAAGAATTCATGTGCTTTGAGACAAACCCCCATATTTTTACAAAAGCAAAAAGTCAGCACAAACATGACCTTTAGGAGCAAAACTAGCAGATTCTGGATAGCAAAGCTGCACTAAACACCTGCACCTAAAAACAGCCAACGCCTTTGATCAAACCGTGTGCTACTTTTTTAAATAAGTGCCAAGAACAGGTGTGGTTCACAAGGACATTTCCAAAACGCACCATGAAATAGGCAAGGATAAAAGACCTATGCATAGAAACATGCTTCCTCAAAGGGATAAGTACACACTGCTAATTCTCAAAAAGGGCAGAAGCTGCATTGACAAGCTACACATTTTAAATGGATTAGACTCAACAAGGGTGGGGGTGGGGGGATGAGCCACATGTAAAACCAGCGCAAGTACACTTATAGCAGGAGAATTGAAAAATTCACAAAGTGGAACTTCAGATTTTCTTATTTCAAAAAAGGTGGGTAGTGAACACAACAAAAATACTGGCCATCAAACAAAAAATAAATCAATCTTTGGATACGTAAAAAACCCTATACAATCCCCCCGTGTAAAGTTCAGTCTTCTGAGGTGCCCTCTTTGGTTTCCTTGGCCTTTCGCACTTCTTCCAACTTCTTGTCCTATGAAACAAAAGCAGGAAAATTAAAGATTAGCTTGCCAACATACTAGCAGCAAAAACCTGCAAGTGCATCCATTTGACACCACCCAAAACAAACCTTCTCCTTGAATTTCTCATTCATGGCTGCCATAATTGCTGTGCGGTTCTCTTTGTTGGCCTCCATCTTTTGATTGAGCTTCTCCTCTGCCATCTTGCTGAAGTTGTTGTTCTCCTCCATAGCTTTCTGCAGCACTTCCTTTTCATGCTCACGCTTCTCAGCTAAGTGCTTCAGAACCTCGGCCTCATGGTTCTGAAAAAGGAAGGAAGAAATTTAAGAAAAATGACAACTCTTCACACGCCAATATTTGGACCAGTATATTTATATTATATAAATGCATAATGTCAGTAATAGTGAACACATTTCCCACCTTGCGCCTCTCCTCCGCAGCCTCCAGCTTCCTCTGGATCTCCTCCAGTGAGACGTCCTTCTTCTTGGGAGGAGAGAGGGGGAAATCACCCTTGGCATCTGGGGCAGGAGCACCCAGGATCACCTCAAAGGCCTGGCCAGAGGCACGCTTGTCTAGCTCCTTAACCTGAATATCTGAAGAGACAAAAGGTCAATATTGCATTACTGCAACTTGAAAGCATTAGTCTGCATGATGTAGCATTAAACATTAACAGATAACTCACCTTCAGCGGATGCCATCTTTACAGAGCGCTGCAGGTCAGTATACCTGAGGAGGAATCATAGCAAAAACGTCAGTTTACTTTGATACACACTCCCTGATGAATTGACAGCAGATGCCTCCAAATACAGAACACTAGCGACCTCTAGCGGATGTTTTACGCCACCATTTCCCATGTAAGCACCTCTAGTGAATGGAGCATTCAATATCCAAAACATGTCCCACTAGCGACATCCCTTGGCCGTCTTCAGCACTGCAAGCAACCACCGCCCATCAATCCACACAAAACGCACAGGCACTCAATGACTGCATGGTACATTGACCATTGTTTATCTTTTGACTTGTGGCAGCAATGACATTCAGTTCAATCCAGATCAAGCAGTAGAGTCACTTCATCCGAGGCGAGAAGGCCTTTTTCAAAAGACTACCGTCGCGTTAATTGTTAATGAACGACAGACAAGCCACCATTTGTTGAAACAAAGGCTGTGATCAGGGTGGGTACAGCAGGCAGTGCCAGGTGTAGAAAGGCCTATAGCCTCGTCCTACTAACACGTAAAAAATTCAAAATCTGGCATGACATTAGTGAGCAACAAGCATATCGGGGTGGAAAAAATTATCTACAGGGAACACCTGTTCCTTGCACCATGTGTCTCAGCCGCAGGGGGTTTGGTGAAAAACAGACAAGTTTTTACCACTACAGCCCAACAAAGGATCGCTGAGAGACTGCAAGACGAGCAAGATAACTATCGTGGTGCCCAAACGTGTCAATGTTGGAAACAGGTGCGTCAATTCACTAAACCCAAGACTTGGCAAAGCCCCTGAATTTAATATAATTTGCTACCAAATCTCCCAAACCCCAATATCGACTAAATATCTGGCGATAAACTGTAGCAATGACAGACGACTAACATCTGTCCTAGTACTTTAAGTGTGATAAATGATTAAACATATTTAGGTCACCAAACAATCAGCCGAGCTTAGAGGCAACACCCCCCTACTCATCGGAGGTGATTAAAAAAAATAATTTAAGAAAAATGGCTTTGATATGCATTTTTGGCATCACTTGCATGATCTTTGCTCTCCATTATAATGCGAAAAGCTACAAGATCAAATCTGTACCAATTTGGGGCAAGGCATTTTTAGTGCCCACACCTTGCCATACCAAACTGACGCCCATGGGTTGGAAGAAAACATTTTGGGTAGTGAGGCTGGCATTGATTTCGTCCAATAATGTCCACGTTGACTTAGAAAGATTACAAGTCGACATTGACAACTGATCTCCATAGTTTTGGTTCAGGTTAAGGAGTGTTTCAGCGGGCTGCTGGTGTCATTAGCACACGCATAACAAGCAGGATGAAACAAAGGCGCTTTTCACAGCAACGCGACGAGCAGCTGCAAACAAAGACAAGCGGACAGCAGGTTCTTCCAACGGCAAATGTCGAATAACTTAACTTTAAACCTCTGGTCAGATATCTTAGGGTGCATTTAAAATAAGCAGAAGATGAAGGAGAATGCCAAATGTCGTTGCCATCAAACAACATTACCCGGGGGAAAAAACTCTCAAGTCTAGCCATGTCTGTCTGTCGTCTGTGCCAACCGTGCCAGTGTCATTTCTCCACCCATACAATAGGCTAACTAACCGTCAACGAGCCACCATATCATAAGAAAAAAGAAAAACAAGCACCGTTACCGTTTTGACTGCTTCGTTAAAATAATTCCAAATGAACAAAAGCGGGAAGAGCCTTCAGGTCAATCGGGGTTCAAGATATCCATCAACAACCTGTCAGTCATTCTGTTAGCTCACATGCTACACTAGCAGAGGCGCCACACACTGATTCCCCAACAAAAAAGGAGAACATTGGTGAATATTCGTTATAAATTACGTCTAGATAACAAAAGTAACCAAGTTGTCTTGTTTGCAATCCGTTATAACGTCATGAAATTGGCAATGCTCATACTTTGAGACAGAAAAAAAAAAATCCTATTGCCTTTTTCCCTATTTAAAAGATGCTGTCTGTCACACCCACCTTCACGAGCTGTGGATGTTGTATCCTTCTCTGCCACACTTTGCCGCGAGTTCTCTGCGCGAGCGTAGCGAACGCGCCCATAAATGGACCCACGCGCGTGCCGTCACAGCGTTTACTGCAAGCCCATTGGTTGTCTCCCCCCCTCCTCGCGCTCCTGGTACTTGTAGTTTTTGTGACTTCCAGACATTTGAATTTAGGCCACTCAGACGATGACCATGTGCGTCAAATAGCCTGTATGAGTCCAGTGTTTATCGTTATAACGGAGAGCAAAGGTAAAGCAAAACTACAGAAAGCCATAGCTAGAAAGAACCAAACCAGGAGCATTCAGGAATGTTCCCTCTAAGCTCATAGTTTGGTGAGGTCGAATTATTCATCACATTGACCAAATAATAATATTGTTCATCAGTCGTTGCTCTCTTTGTCCTCAGAAATGTAGTCAATATAAGTGGATTTAGGATGTTTTATTGGCAAATTATTCGATGTAAGGACTGTCAATGATGTTGCCACACACAAAAAGAGACACACAAAAGAGACTGTCACCATAATTTTAGCATATGTCAAAAATAGGGGAGGCAAGAGTGGGAGGAGAGAGTGTCCTTCAGCTGGATGATCCAGATTCAAGCCCCTTTGTCAGCAAGCATCCGCTATGTTGAGGTGTCCTTGAGACTCTGCAGCCCTAGCAGCTCCAGGGCTGCTTCTCTGTCGCTGATCTGACCTCTGACCTCCTTGGAACAGAGAGGGAAGCAGAGAGGAAAAGAGAATATCCTTACAGTATCCGGATCAGTTAAGTATCACATTAATCACACCATGAATCTTTGTCAAAATGTAATTTTACACTGAAATAGATAGGATAAGCTTCAACTTTAGTGATCCTCGTGGGAAAATTGGCACATTAAGCGCGCAACGCAGCTGACAAATTCAACACTAGAATGGATGAAGCTGAAATAGTATGTGTGAAAATGATGCTATAGAGTCAGAGCCTCCAGTACACCAATACCACAATGAGACAGGCAGACAGCAGGCTGAATGTGAGCTGTCCTATAAGAGTCTAATGGGAGTAGTCCACTGCAGCCCACTGTTTCTATAGGATTCTGCTGATACCGGCTAGTGGTTTCTACTCTATCAGCGCACACGACCCCTGCTCAGTCAACCAATTGGCAGTAACAATCGACGCAGATTTAAAAGCAATGCTGGCAATGCAGGCAGGAGTCAAATATTACAGTCTAATGTCATTCTCTCAGCATGACAGTGAGTTGACAATAGCCATTTAAAGGGCTGGCAGAATGTGGGGAACAGGCTGAACATGAGATTTGAAAATGTCTCGAAGCGAGTGACATGATCTGTGAACAGGGATGAAATATTTTAGGTTGCAAATGGAACGTGAGAGTGGTGAAGAGCTCATTTTCATTTAAAGAATCCTACTTTCTCCCTCCAAGAATCTACATAAAGGCCTATGTGGTCAACAGTACCGGATTGGTGACTTAAAGTGAGAGGTATGAATAGAATAGAAATCTTAACAACATTCTAACTTGCTTCCTTTAGAACCTGGCTACCTGGTGTGTTTCTCTTAATTTATTCAATGTTCAGGTCCAATTTAAAAGCCATGTCTGAGTCTTCGTGGCGTCTGCTGCTGAATGTTTCATGCGGTCCTCCGATAAAGCATGCTTGCGGTGGGGTTGAATTCAGCTTCAATCGATGTAGCCCAGACTATTTGATTCAGCGCTATTCTTAGCTTAACGCTATTCTGACAGCTCAGTGTTACTGTTTTTTTTTTGTGTGTGTGCGCTCAGAATATTTCAAACCTCAGGGCTCACAGTTAGATCTATTTTTTGCCGTTGTCACGTCGATGTCTTTTCATGTCTGGCTTTTTGATTTGGGCCGGGAGTTTATGTTTTTTTTGACGAAGGCAACGTTCGCTGGGATGTTTCGGCAGAGAGAGAGGCAATGAGTCCACACTGACACTGCACATTCACTGCAATGTGGAGCCTCCTCTTCTTCACCCCCCCCCCCCCCCCCTCAGGTCACTGAATGAAGGCCTGGGTGGATTGATTCGATCGTTCCGGACAGCCTGTAGACACTCAGCCTGCTGCAGTCTCACTCCCTACAATAGCCGAGTCACCCGACGACAACGTTGCTCGGTCTCACCCCGCGGAGTCACACATAATTACTCTCATCATTACTCCAATGTAATTACTCGTACTCAACAGTAAATATAGAGATTAGAGAAAGCGGCTTGTGGCCCGGAGGTGTTAGGTTTAAATCGCCGGACCGGGTGGGGAGATATGGGTGGGGTGGGGGGGGGGAAACGCTGTCCCTCGCTCTTGAGTAGGAGAGCGGAAGGCTGTGGTTGTACTGGTCAGCTCCCAAGTGTGACTGTGTGTAACTGTATGAGTGTGAAGCAGGAAGCAGGGCGTTGCTGGTAAAGAGCATGGAGCTCAGTCGACTTTCCCTGGGTTAAAAAAAAAGATTAAATATTCATAATGGCAGGGGCGATGTATCGAAATTCAATATATCGCGATGCAAAAATGTGACGATACGTATCGCGGGGCAGAAAAATGAATGGTGATATTAGCTGCATTATATTCTGATTCTTCAGTAATCACAAATGAGACGCTTGACCATCACAATTTCACAAGCTCTCCATCCGAATTATATTATTTACACTCTGTAATGACTTTTTTTAAATAGTTGTTTACATTCTAGCGAGCCAATGCCATCGCTGGAAAGATTTGTGACTCAGAAATAAACAGAATTCTGCACAGTCATACTTTGTTGCCGTTGAACTTTTATTTATTACATCGTATCGTGGTTGTATTGAATCGTGAACCCCATATCGCGTATTGAATCATATCGCATCGTATCGTTCGTAGCATATTGTATCCATTACATCGTTCATATCGTATCGTTCATATTGTATCGTATCGTTCATATCGTATCGTTCATATCGTATCGTTCATATTGTATTGTATCGTTCATATTGTATCATATCGTTCATATTGTATCGTATCATTCATATTGCATCGTATCATTCGTAGCATATTGTATCCATTACATCGTTCATATCATATCGTTCATATTGTATTGTATCGTTCATATCGTATCGTATCGTTCATATTGTATTGTATCGTACATATTGTATCATATCGTTCATATCTTATCGTTCATATCGTATCGTTCATATTGTATTGTATCGTTCGTATCGTATCGTTCATATCGTATCGTATCGTTCATATTGTATTGTATCGTTCGTATCGTATCGTTCATATCGTATCGTATCGTTCATATTGTATTGTATTGTTCATATCGTATCGTATCGTTCATATCGTATCGTTCATATTGTATTGTATCGTTCACATTGTATCGTATCGTTCATATCGTATCGTTCATATCGTATCGTATCGTTCATATCTTATCGTTCATATCGTATCGTATCGTTCATATCTTATCGTTCATATTGTATTGTATCGTTCATATCGTATCGTATCGTTCATATCGTATCGTTCATATCGTATCGTTCATATCGTATCGTATCGTTCATATCTTATCGTTCATATTGTATTGTATCGTTCATATCGTATCGTATCGTTCATATCGTATCGTTCATATCGTATCGTATCGTTCATATCGTATCGTTCATATCGTATCGTATCGTTCATATCTTATCGTTCATATTGTATCGTATCGTTCATATCGTATCGTTCATATTGTATTGTATCGTTCGCATTGTTATCGTGTCATTCACATTGTTATTGTATCGTTCATATTGTATTGTATCGTTCATATTGTTATTGTATCGTTCATATTGTATCGTATCGTTCATATTGTTATCGTATCGTTCATATTGTATTGTATCGTTCATATTGTATCATATCGTTCATATTGTTATCGTATTGTTCATATTGAGATAAGCATATCGTCCCATCCCTAATATACATACATATATACAGTACCTATATTAGCTTGCTGTTCAAACATGACTCAGCCGTGCCTGCCGTTCATATTCAGTTCATATGCCGTTCGTATTCAGCATGTTCAGAGTGTTGTTTCCCTATAGTCACCTATCAATAAGAGCCTGCTGTGTCATGTGTCCACAGTCCCGATTGGACTTGGCGGAGCGGCTCTGTCTGTAGAGAACAGGAGCAGATGGTGTCCGCGGCCTGCCAGCATCAGTCTCCCCCACTAACTGGATCTCTGGTGCTTCACAGGACAAAGAAGGGGGAAAATGATGAGATGGGCAGGGCCGAGGGAGGCACGGGAGGGCTGTCGGCACGGCCCAGCGGCGGCACCGGCCAAAATCTGCAGATGTGCGTGTGTGTGTGTGTGTGTGTGTGTGTGGAAGAGGATTTGGCTCTGCTGTGTCTAGAGGGGGGAGTGAGGTTTTAGGGTTTGTTTATGTGTCTGTTTCTGTGTGTGTGTGTGTGTGTGTGTGTGTGTGTGGCTCGATTATCTTCCTATCTCTGGCCCCCCCGACACATCCAGCCCCTTGTGGCTCCGATTTAGGGAATCAATTTCGGTATTCAGGTCATTTGCTGTCGCTGAATTGGGAAATTTGCTTTTTCGTTTTGCGAAACATTATCCACGCCTAAACTTTTCCAAAAATTACCCGGAGAAAATGATTCACGGTCCGATTGGATCGTCAGGGAATAAAAAACAGCTTGCTCGTAAGTTTCAGGTCTAGATTATATGTTTTGCTCTCACAGTCTCATGGGGATTCTCCTACTCAGACTCAAGATGGAGGCTTGAAGGTGAAGACTTCGAAGCCTTGCGATATAAGAGAGGACAACCGGTTGCATGATGAGGAACGCAGTGGGGGTTATTGTTATTCTGTGGATCACCTTCTGGGCCGCCGCTGTGAGGGAACCTTCCTTCCTGAGTTACAGTGTCACTCTAAACACACACACACACACACACACACACACACGAGCAGCTGATCCGCAGGAAGCATATCTCTATAAGACGGCGGAGTGGAGGCTTTCCTTTCAGAGCCACTCAGCCATGGTGGCGTATGCTGTGGCTGGAGCTGGAAGCATGACCCATTTTTTTTTTCATGCACACAAACACAGCGTGGGGCCATTTTTATCCCCCCCCCCCCCCCCCCCCCCCCCCCCCCCGACTCCCCTCCCCGTCCGATAGTGTGTAAAACCGGGAACGGGGGAGTCCTCCGTGTTTCCAGGCCGCACCTCCATGGGTTTGTGCTGTAACTGTCCTGATATAGGGAATACAGAGAGGGGAACACAGAGAGGAGCAGGTAGCCAGAACGCAGAGATTAGACATATACACTTGCGGTTTAAGGATTGGCATTCAAATGAGGCTGCGGTTTAGGAATACGGTGTGGCTGTCGGATCAGTAGCTCGAGGAAAACGGTGATATTTGCCGCTGTAATCGTGATCCAAGCTAATAAGGTTTGGCTGGGAATTCTTGCTCCTCCCTCGCCGCTGTTGGGTAACATGGCGCCGAGGAACAGTAAAAGCCTTTTTGTAAATATTGCATGTAAGATGATACAGTGTGTCCTCGGTTGCCGTGACACGAAAATCTATAGGCCACGCGTGTTGAGGTACAATGATAACTTTTATGTAACTGCGGGTTACATAATCGCCAACTCTGCTGCTCTCATCTCTGGGAGGCTGGAGGCTGTCAAGAAGTGGTTTCAGCATCCCTGCCCCCCACCTCCCCAGCTGTGTGTGTGTGTGCATGAGTGTGGGTTGTGTGTGTGTGTGTGTGTGTGTGTGTGTGTGTGTGTGATCGCTTTTCACGTGTAGAATATGGTTCTGCTTTTCATTCGGAACAAGGGGACAGTTGTGATCTTTGTCTAAAATTGGATATCAAACAAAACAAATTGGAAATATCATGTTGGCTGGTATTTGTGAAACCTTACAAGTATAGCCTCAATTGCCATTTAGCCCTTGCAATAATAATAATAATCATAATCATCATCATCATCATCATCATCAACTTTATTTGTACTGCACTTTTGTAAAACCATTTACAAAGTGCATTAACAATCAAATAATAGCAAACATCATACTCA
Source organism: Centroberyx affinis (assembly GCF_046629955.1). Taxonomy (NCBI): domain Eukaryota; kingdom Metazoa; phylum Chordata; class Actinopteri; order Beryciformes; family Berycidae; genus Centroberyx; species Centroberyx affinis. Next base: position 51,327 of record NW_027284457.1, on the reverse strand, counting down.
AAAAATAAATCAAAACAAACATAAGAAGGCATGATGAGATAAAAGATTTAAAAAAAAATAGAGGGGGAAACAATACTTGAAAAATAGGTTAAAAAAACAGGGTATTAACAATTTATCCTATTACTAAAACACATTACATAAGCGACTATATAAAAGCACGTTTTAGCATGCATTTAATGGTCATTACATGAAATAAGCAATTACAAGATGATTTGATTGCATGATTAAGTCACAGAATGACTGTGGAATGAGAGATAAGAGCATCTGCTAACTGTAAATGGAGCATGTTCAGATTCTGCACAGTCTTATGGGATTTGTGGCGATGACAAATAGACCTAATTAATAATCAGTTAAACTGAATATCATCTCAGCTCTCTGGCCTAACCTAACCTAACCCAGTTATCAATCTACAGGCCACAAAAAAACAATACCAACTTTGCATTACTAAAAGGATTATCTTCATACTTTGGATGAAGCACATTAACCATGGGTTAAATGTCTGTGTGAGGGGGTTAAGCTAACCCTGGGCCAGCTGTTTGCCCAGGGTTAAGATAACCCTAGGCTAAGAGTGTGCTGATCCTCTACGCCAAAACGATACAAGTTGAAAAGCGACAGCTCAGTTAACCTGAACAAACAGTTGTTTTTTTTACTTCGTTAGCTAGCTAACTAGCTAGCTGGTGGAGTCATTCCTATGTTCCCAGGGTCCTATGTTCCCCAGATTTATATGGCACATAATAGGAACATGACAAATGGTCCTATGTTCCCAGGGTCCTATGTTCCCCAGTTCTACATATGTGCTCTCCCAGGGTCCTATGTTCCCAAGGTCCTATGTTACCAGGGTCCTATGTTCCCCAGCTCTATATAGCACATAGTGGGAACCTGAAAAAGATGTTCCCCAGCTCTGTATTCGCTTAATATGGTTGGTTAGGGTTAGAGTTAGGGTTATGGTTATGGTTAAACATAGAACCCTGGGAACATAGATATGCTCCCCAGCTGGCTAAGCAAAGCAACCAATGCTAATGTTAACATGCGACTTTAACCACTTCTAACGCTAGCCTCTATTATATAGATATTAGCTACTTTGCAAATCAGATGTATTTACAACAATTCGATGGTAAGCTAACCAGGTAGGCTACTATTGAAATAAATTAACCATGCGTATTCAATTGTGTTGAGACAGATGTTTAGAGAGACAATCAGTGTGCTATGTCACATGAAGGCCCTCTAAGAAATTTGTTGAGTTGATTTGTACAAAATAGCTTGTTCCAACCAGCTGAAACCAGGATAATAACACATGATGCGGCTCTTCATGTAATTGTAGCCAGGTAGTCTGAGCAGTCATTATAAAAAAGAACAAATTCATCAGACAGGTATGACATTATTAGAATAACTACTTCCCTCAGTTATTATGTTCCATTTGCGCTCCCTAGTGGCGTAATTGAGAGAGCCATGTGAGCATGCGCCAACAAGTTTTTTCTGTTTTTTTCTGCTTGCTGAGATTTCTTCTTGCTGAGACCGGCACGAGCAAAATGGTAGCGCCAGTAGGTAGCTCTTGTGCAGAAAGTTGGAACAATCTAATCACTTTGATTGAAGTAGAAACTAGCAACGATAAATGAGAGATTCTTGAAAGCTGAAAGAGAAGTTACATAACAGCCACGGAGCTGCCGACTCGTCCAAACGGCGTTTGTTATCGAATATTCCGACTGGTTTTTTGTTGAGACTATACTACAGACAGAACTGTGCTGCTTGAGCCACCGTCATCCCACTGCCTCCCGGTTCCATCTCCATCGTCACCATCCTCTCACCGCTCACTGGATCTTCGCCGCCATCGTCATCTTCAATCTTCATCTCCACTACTCATCAGATTCAACCTTCTTCATCTTCTCCATCCTCTTGGGAGCCAGGATGGACAGTTTTCCTTGCTAAGGGTGGTGGTAGGAACTTCAATGCATAAAAAAACTCAAACCAGGGTTGAACAAACATAAAGCCTGATTTCATAGTCCCTTGGTTATTTCTATGAAAGTATAGACTGTTTCATTTTGAGATCTCGTTTTATTTTATTTTTTTGTTGTTCTTGTTGGGCCTCAACATTTAAAAATTGTGGTTGAATGTACACTGGGTTTGAACCTAAATCGCATAGCTAAGATTGGTTGCCATAGTGAATAATTTAGTTAACCATATTAGTCTCTGTGGAAATTGATTATAATTTAGTCAATACTAGGAATTTTGTGCAATTTTGTTTCATGCCCAAGATGTGTACGAGTTTATTGTATTATTGTAGCAAATTGGGAAGTGTATGTACTGTAAATGGAAGAACATATGCAAGGTTATTGTTCTAACTGAAGGAAATAAGACATAAACATTAAACATAAATGTATTTGGTTGTTGGTGTGAGTTATTAAGGAAAGGATTGAGTAATGTCATTGAGCGCTTCACTACTTCACTATATGCCCGTCTCCTCTTAGAACCTAGACCTTTAGATCTACCTGCAAACTAGGCGACACGCGCGCTAGTAGGTTACATAATGAAAGCTAAATTACAGTTTTAGCTCAGTTAAGACCGTCTCTTGCCATTTCAATTTTATGGTCATGGTCAATTTGATCAAAGTTGAACGTTCTTTTCACTGAACATGTGCTTTCCAGGCAGTCTAAATGACAAAACAGAGTGGGATTGAAAGTCTGTCTCCATACTATGATGCAGTCTCATAGCGGCCAGCCACTGTCCCACTTTTGGTTGCCCTGGCTCTTGAAGACCACTGCACCCTGGTATTAAATGGACAAAAAATGAATATATGACCTGACCTAGTGAGAGTTTGCGGCCTTTTATCGAAGCTCCTACCCACCTGCTGACCCTCGAAGTCAATGCGATTGCCCTGTCGAGACTCGAACCTGCCCCCACCCTTTCCCGCTCTGTCTGACTCATTGTCCCATTAGTTGATCCTTTGGTCTCTGCATTACTCTCCCTGATCTAAGCATCGATCACCCCCCCACCACCACCACCTCCCTCCACCTTGGCCTCAACCTCCCGCTGTCGCCTCAGTCTGCAGATAAAAGTCCCGTCTTGGGTTTTCTCCTTAATGAGGCCCAACAGATGGGACTCGCACCCATTGAAAGGGCAGGGGGGGCAGAGGGTGATAACCCCGCCTGACCCTGATAACCCTACTCGTGCCAGTGAGAGGACAACAGTGTGCGAGGGAGGCAGCCGACCTGGAGAGAAACCATCGACCCGCGGTTAATATTTCTTTTAAATGACTCGATTAATAATGTATGCGAGCAGCACTGAGGCTAATGGCATTTTCGTTTGCTTTGCCTCGTCAGCGTTTTTTTGGAGAAAGGACACGTTCATGTCTCAGTGTAACAACTTGGCCTTAACAGCTAGGGCTGCAGCTATTGATTATTTCCATTTTTGAGTCAAATAGTCAAGTATAATCAAGAACACGCCTTTTTTTCTATGTTTTAGTATGACAAAATAAAAATCTAAATGTCACTGTTTTGACAATGCACAAAAGTTCCATACAGTGTAATTTGTCAACTAAATATGATAGCCCACTTAGCCAGAAGTATTTTATATTTTCAAAGTGTGAAAAATGCAATCAAATGGCCCTGAATCTTGAATAAATTTAACTGTATTTAGTGGTAGAACAATTGAATGCAGGTTGATTGTGCCTGGTTTTTTTTTACTATCTCAGCTTCTTTTCTTCTTTTTTTTTGTTTCGATGCCCTATAACAGGCTGGTGTGTGGGCTCCTTTCTCCTTTTGATGGTGTTTTTAAGCAACTTCTAAGAAAAAGAAAAATTCAATTCAAAGCAGTCAAGCACAGCTGCGAGTTTCACTCTTCGGCTGGCGTTTTTCGCTGCGAGGCAGACACGGACGCCCCGACATCGAAAATGTGAAGCAGTCTTGTCCGAAAAAAAAGGTGAAATGTTGATGGTAATGCTTTGATGTTAGCTTACATATTCATGGTTGAGATAAATATTTCATTTCAGTGATTCCCTGATGTTGCCATCTAATGTAGTGCAGTTGTCCCGGCCCGGGCACAGCCTATGGTGAAATGAGAGCCTGGCCCACTTGGGAGAGCTTGTTGTCAGCATGGGAAAAGCAGTCTGAGCCTCAGAGCCTGCTTAAGGCCGGAGGGTGGTGGGGGAGTGGGGTGGAGAGGGTTGGTTGGGAGGGAGGAGAGGATAAAAAGACAGAGAGAGAGAGAGATAAAGAGAGGGAGGCAACATACATAGAGAGCAACCGCTGACTGAAAAGTGCGGGAGGGAGGGAGAGAGAGAGGGAGGGTGGGACCGCTCGCTGCTGAATCAGGGCTCGTTGCCATCGCAGGTTTCCCTCTGGGACCCGTGATGTCAGGCGCCGAGACGAAAAGGCGAAGGGGGGGGGGGGGGGAGACAAACAAAGGGATGAGAGGGACGAGAGGGAAACCGCGGGGGGGTTGACAAAGACGACCTGCAGAGATGATGTACAGATGGCCCGCTGAAAGCTGCGGGGCAAACGACCACAAAAATGCCCCCGTCCGACGTCGAAGAGCTCCTCCATTAAACAAGAGCTGTGATGTCATATTTTTAGATTAGGTGGAAGTACGGCGGGAGCTGTGTTTGTGCGCTGGCGAGCCGTAATCATAATCCCAATCTGGACGATTAGTGTTATCCTGATATTATCATACCAACATCCACTCGGAGGAGCCAGATGAGGCCAAACTCGGTCATTTTGGAGTATGATCTGACAGTATGGAGGCGCTTCACTGACCCTCAGCTTTCAACTCATAAGACATGACACAATCAGTGATCTCTTTTGCCACATTTCGGGATCCAGCGCTCCCGCTAGACACTCTTCATCGACAAAGGGAAAGAAATAAAGGTCTGGAAGAAAGAACTACTGTGGCCTAGATTATCCCAGTCTCAAGGGACGGCTTTGACTGCTGCCTCTGAGTGTGAATGGACAGCGTCAATCAGTGTTTGTCCCTACAAATCTGGCCCCATATACTGTATATAAGGGCATTTTGTGTAGATCTGTATAATCAAGAAGGAAAGCAAGTGCTTCTTCCACTGCATAGGCCTAAAGCAAGGCACCACAGTGAAAATGATGATTTTGGCTGGATCGGTCAGTCGTGAGATATAAGATTTTGCCTCTCTAAGTGGTGCTGTAGTTTCATGAAATATGCAAAACAATCATCAAACTATAAATAGCTGATTTATGTCTTTATACCAGCTGCATCAAGGACACAAAGCACAACATTTTAGCTAAAAAAACAAACCATTAGTGGCCATTTTCTCAAAATGTCATATTCCCTGTATGCAAAACACTTTTTTTTTTTTAAAATCAACTTAATTTGTAAATATGGAAATTTGACCTGCTGTTTCTGAACAGCACATAGTGAATAATTCATAAAAAAACCCCGAAGTTTTTACTTAATTTTAAGTATTTATTTATTCATCAAATGAAACAGGGAAATGCACTCTGACTTTATCCACTGAGAAATTGGATATGCGACATGCAAATTCCTGCATCTTTCATGAAATATTAGCTAATTTGAATACGTTGATAACAAATTAAGACAAAGTCATAATACTCTGTATCAAAGAGCGAGGGCTTCTTTCTAGACTCACCATTTTACACTGATGTTCAACAGTCACACAGGGAGATCATAGAAGAAGAGGCAGAGAGACCAATTCCTCCACTGACAGTAGCCTCAATAGACCAGAATGCAATGCAGCCACGAGACTCTCTCTCCACCTACACATCAAACCCACAGCTGAAATGCTCGGGCACGTTCAGGCATGTTCTCTGGGGGGGCTTGTCGAAAGGCATTCTGGGAAATGTAGGAATTTGCTAACTGAAGTAGAAGGAGACGAGGAAGGTTGAGGGAAAGTGGGTGCACCAAAAAAGTAAATTGCAACAGTATCATCTCAAAGTGACTCCTGGAATGCGTTGAACATCACAAATTGATGATATATAGGCCTAAGAGTATCTGACTGTGTAATTTTTAGGTTTCTGACAGTTAAGAGCAATACGTGATAGTAGTTTAATGCATCCTCTGTGACGGAAATGAGATGCTCCAGCCCATTGAAGTCTATCGGAGGTGAAATTAAGCTGCCGGAGCTCTGCGGGCGGCCGGACCGGCTAACAGCGAATCCACTGGCCTATTATCCCGCAGAGGGCATATGGATGAGATGGAACGGGGACAGGGGTGGTCATCCCTCACAGGCTACTGTTGAAGATAGCCAATTAAGAACAGACTTGAGCTGGAGAGACAGAGAAGAGGTCTAGGTACTGGGGCGGGGGAAAGAACCGTCACTTTCATCCGACTCTATATATTATCCTCCTCTAATATACTGGAGATGAGAGGGGAGATGTGATTAAAATGAATGCCAGACAATGGGAAAAGCGAGTCTCGCTCTCCGTGAGAAAGGGGTCAGACTCAGCCTCAGCTTCGTCTTATTGGTCAGAGAGCGATGCCGAGCTGAGCTGTCTGACAGAGAGCTTATGGGAGGGGAGAGGAGTCGCTCCTGCCCCAGTGTGTGATGCCAGGCTTACGCTGCCAGTCTCCGCCCCCCCCGTCGCCGCTCGGGTGATGTCATTTGCCTGTGTGTGTGTGTGTGAAGAGAGTAGTGTTGTGCCGCCTTGTGATCCATCCCCTGGACAAAGAATGAAGTCACTGCCAAGCTTCCAGGGGGAGGGAATGAAGGAGGGGAGCCAAATTCGCAAAAAGTCCCTTAATATTTTATCGATGCCTCTGCGATAGGCTGTCCTCTTTCACCTGAGCCTTATTTATGGAACTTTACGCTTGTTCAATAATGACCTCATTTTCAGTACCCCTCCCCCCTCTTTTAGTATATTGGCAGTGGAATCTTCCATACATTCAGGACAGAGGATTGGACTCATGTGATAATGATGTTTTGGTCACACTTACTTAACCATGTTTACGTCCAGCTGGTGTTCATGCAACTGGAGCATGCTGTGAGAAAGGTCAGGTCACTGACTGTCAATGTGTGTGACTGTCAACAGCCCAATGCTATGAGTTAGTCATGAGATGCTCAGTGGCTCCTGAATCTCTGTGAATATTCCTAGTGGATTCATCTGAAACAACAGATCCATAATGAGGAATCATGCAAATGACATCCATAGGAATCCGTGTCTTTGTACCACTTCATTGGGATTTGTCTCTTGCTCTCGCTCTAGTAGTGCTCCCTCTACGCCGATGACGTCTACTAATTTATCACCTTGACCAAATCATATCTTGGTCAGGTTCTGGTGGCAAATGAGATTGAATGCGAGGACTTTGCCTTTGCTGCGGGGTTTCTGGAATTGATGCCCCTGCTAGCAAACTCGTTCCCCTCCCTGCTACTCCTCTGTGTTCTCTCTCTCTCTCTCTTTCTTTCCTTGTCTTTTTCCTCTCCATCTTTACTCCCGAGGCGGCGTTGGAAATGGCACGTTGGCTTCCACGTGAAAAGGCTTCTCCGTTCGCTGAGCCGCCCGCCTGGCATCCACTCCCTGACCCGCGTCTGCATGGCCTCAGTGCCAGTCTTATCATCTCCCCCTCTCCGCCTTTCTCCCTCTCTCTCTCTCTCTCTCTCTCTCTCTGTCTCTCTGTATGTATGTCTGTCTCTCTCGCTCTCTGCTCTCCTCTTTGGCAGCCGGAGCGTTCATTCATCGGGCCTGGTCATGGAGGGGTGAGAGAGAGAGAGAGAGAGAGAGAAAGAGAGAGAGAGAGAGAGGAAGGCAGAGAGTAGTGGAGTACCTAAAGGCTGCTGCTGCCGTTCATTCACTTAGCTTCGATTGATAACAGAGTGTTTGGCTCTAATCTGTCTGTAATGGAACCACAGTGCATTTCGGCTAGGCAATTACACACCAATTTCCTTATGGATACCCGATACCTCACCGCTTATACCATGCTATTTCAATTACCCAAGCAGACAGAGAGGTTTTCTCTCCCAGCCTCTTCTGTCCTGTGAATTTAGTTATAGGAAGGCCGAGCTTTTCGGACAACGCGGGTTCTTGTGATTTCAGAGTTGTGCACAGGATCTGACAGGTTCACGGCGCCACAAAGCTGAATGTTTATGGTATAAGTGCAGGGGTGTCAAGTCACCAAACCCTAAGCTATGGCAAAGTCCCTGCATCTAATATCATTTGCTGCCAGAACTTCCCAATCCTAACCCTAACCCATTAGGGACGCAGGTAGACCCACTGTCCTAAACCCTAAACCTTAACCCTAACCCTGTTTTGACTGAATTCTGGGTACAAAAAGGACCACTGACTGATGACTGACAAGATATTATTATTTGGTATATAATTATTAGATGTAGGTCACCAAACTATCAGCTCAGAGGGAGCATTGGTCCTGAACCCGCCCTGATTTTTTCTAAGATTTGGCCTCCAAATAGATTTCTGGTGCAATTTGCTTCATCTTTACTCTCCATTACAATGATAAAAACTAGTTGGATTCACTGAGGCTAAGAAATGGAGGGTGCCACACCTTTCTATACCCAGCTGACACTCAAGCATAAATGGGACACAGTTCTTCTCCTCCTCATCACGGCCAAAGCCTTCAAACGAGACTTCTTTTTGTTCTCTCATAGTGCAAAAACAGCATGATTGCATACAATGCAATAAGGGCAAGGCTTCTCTCATTGCTAGGTTACCCTAGCAACAAGTTACGTAGCAGCGGTCTAGGCGAGGGAGCCACCTCAGAGGAGAAGAGGATGCCTGAGACTGGAGGTGGAGACTAACGGGGAACATTTGAACCAAAAACAAGAAGTCTCAAATGGATCCCGCGTTGTTCCGTTCCCTTTCTAGACGACCAAAATCGAAAAGAATGAATGTACCAACTGCAGCTCAGCCGTAGTGCAATCAGTGATCTTTCAGTTATATAATCTACTGGCCAAAGCATCCGTCAATATTATGCACAAGTGACACACTGTGCTTGCGTGTGATCACGGTCCCACAAAAAGACAAAGAGCACTGGGGTGTGTGTATGGTCTCATCTCCTGTCAGCAGGCATGCTGGGACGCAGCCAGACTGCCTGATCACAGAGGTTCACTCATGGTTTCCAGACAGATACATTCAACTCCTCCTTTATCACCACCGCCCCCCCGCCACACACACACACACACAGGCAGGGAACAGTATTTGAGGTGATTAACCCCAAAAAAATAAAGTCATGGTGTCTCAATTGTCTTAGAGTCACTCCCTAGTACTGTATGAGCATCAGTGACAACACTGGGTGTGTCCATATCAAAATCATCACCGGGTTTCACACTGAGCGGTCTAAGCAGGGATGTAAACCCAAAACCTGCAGTTAATAGTCCCAGACACTATATTGACAGTATATGATTAAAAGCCAGAGTGGGATTCATATCATCTCTGTTCATCAAAACGGCATTCCAGCCATTTTCTTTGTGCCAGACATAACAAAGAAATTTCTCCCCGACGGTGCCATGGTGTGGTGTGAATGATAATTGGGTGAATGTCTCCATCTGGTGCACACTGAGAGGAACTGCGACATTACACAACATGGTAAGTGTGCCATGGCTATTCTGGAAAGTACTGACAAATGAGGGTTCATGCCTTATGCTGCCTTCAAGTGCTCCTCGGAAGAAGTCCCTAAACATCACATCTTGGGTATCATAGACAGCTATATCTTTCCCAGTTGTATTTGCCACATTGCTGGGTCATTTCTGTGAGGTCAACTGGTAAATCTGACATTTCCCACGGCACTTGAAGGCAGCAATACATTGCACTTGCTGTACAGCATACGAAAACTTCCTCAACTCCCTCTGTACCATTGCAAAAAAAACAACAACATAAGTTTAGTTATCAGATTGGGAGTCAAAAGAGTTAGTTTTGAATTATAGCATATACATGTGCATCGGTACATTGGTATCATCATTATCATAACTATCATAATCATTATCAAACCCCATTATCATCATCAATTCAATCATTATCAATCATGCTTTCATTGTCGTAATCATTGTTGTAAACAGGGAAATTGAGGTAAAATTAATAAATTGGTCAATTTCGGCTTTTGGGATTTACCAGCTACTGTACACTGTGGACAAAAAAGTTGCGTGCCCTCATAGCAGATCACATCATCATTCAAATCTTCCCAGTACCGTGGGGCTCGTGCGGAAATAAAGCATACCAAATACAAGGTCAGTTATGTAAAGCTTGTGGATTTTATTATGGCAATTTTCACCACCAGATAGAATCAACACGTGGGATTCAATCCAGCTAAGTAAAATATATGCACCACTTAAGAGAATCAAGACACTACAAAATACACCTCTTGATTTATCACCCCAAAAAGTGTTGATCGTTTTACCTTCGGACAGAACAGTTTCTTGTCAGCGTTAGTACAGCGAAATCGAGAACAGAGGCTCGGCAGCAGCGGGCCGAGGCCTTCCTAGTTGCATTTGTGAAACACAACAAAGACACAGCCACCGCCAAAACATTTTTTTCAAATAGAGACAATTACAGGACACGTCCATCTCTTTGTGGGTATGTGAGTAAATGCAGGTAATCATACAGGCAGCGCGTATGACACACGTGGGTAATACTACAATATATACAGCAGCGGTGATTGGGTAGCTGACACAATGTGAACTCTCGGCTGTTTTTTTTTCCCTAGCTCTCAGCCTCTCGCCTTCGCTCTCGCAGCTCCGGCTATGTGTTGATGAGTGTGAAACAGACTCTCCTCCTTGCGGACTTTCAGGGGGAGGGGGGGGGGAGGCAGAAGGCGAGCGTGCTGCCATTTTCAGCGACTCGAAAACACACCGCGGTAAGTGTTTTGCTCGACGCTTGTTCCCGCGCCCGGTCGGCGGGCATATGCTCCCGACGCAGAGAGAAGCGCGCGTATGGAGCCTCGCGGGCGCTAAAAGTTATTGGCGGACGGACTGAATGCTTTTTCCCCTATGAGGCTGCGTGATCTGCAAAGGTGGCAGGATGTTACGGAAAAAAAAAAAAATGGTTTTCTTTCATTTGCAAGTTAAAGATGTGTTATGGTACCTCCCGTTAAAAACGGAGAGAATACCAGTAGCCCCAAATTTGTTTTTAACAGTACTTCACAGAAAGAGAACACAACACGCATTTTTTCGGTTGTAAACTGCCACTAGGCACATTGTCGGAGGAGACGTGTGGAAAATAAAGAGCTTTTTAAAAGCAGCCTTGAGCAAAAAAAAAAAAAAAAAAAATCTCATTTCTCAGCATTGTAATGAAGCACTGTGTACATTGCTGGCAGTGTAGCACTATTCTTTTTTTTTTTTTAAAGGAATGTATCAAGATATAGATGGTTCTACCCCCTGTCGTTGCACAGTATGGACACCTCAAAAATGGATCAATTCCCTGTTCAAAGGATCAAAACAGTCTGGTGGTGAGGGGTCAAAACTGTACATTTACACCCGAGATATACTGTACAATAGGCCCAGGTTCTCAAACATAGGTCAGACACATCTTCGAAACTCATGTAAGACCAAGAAGAAGTCTTTTTTTCCCTTTCGTATATCATATGTACCATGTGAGGTCAATCAAAAGCCACCCAATACAGGCCACTAGGAACCCAACCCGCCCCCACGCCCCCAACTATTGGCGATGTAAAAATCCGACACATCACTATAAAACAGAAATCAGCAGGAAATGCGAGTGGATAGCACATATTACAGTTTGACTCGTGAGATCTCCATCGGCGAATCTCTTCAGTCTCAAATGGACCATAGAAAAATAGTAGTGTACAGTACACAATCTGCCATCTTCCCCTTTGTTTCTCAGCGTAGTGTCTGCGCAGGTGATCGAATTACCCACCTATACACACACACACGAGCTCATTCGCTCACAACTTAAGTTAACGTCGGAGTCTTTTCGGACAGTGCTGAGCGTGAAACAGTCCTACGTTCCGGGAGTCGTTCCGTCACTTCCCCCCCCCCCCGCCACCCCCCACCCCCCCCTCCCTCTCCGTGGGGGTTCAGCCGCTTTGCAAACAGACGGACTCTTCCACAGGCCGTCGCTCTCTTTCACAAGATCGCCCTCTCATCCTCGTCCCTTCGTCCCTTCTCTCAGGTCATCTCTGCAGGTCTACCCGGGAGGTAAGTACAGGAGTCCCTATGATCCCTCGTTGCCCTCTGAGCTCTCCGGCGGCGCTTGGGGCTCCTCCGCCGTGGGCGACTGGGCCCCTCCCGGACCATCTGCACGCGGAAAAACCCAAAAAGACACGGTAAGAGTTAATGGCGCGTTTACTGAAAGGGGCAATAAGTACGATTTTTACTGCCCCGTAGCACAAAATGACCGTAATATATCTACAGGGGGGTGGATCAATACCAATGACTCAACGATTACTTCACCAGCTGCTGAGATTTCTAGCATTCTGGCCCGTTCTCTGTTTCGGAACAGAATCTCTCCGCCCATTGGAATTTCAGGACACTCCCAATCGACCCCATTTTCTTGATGGAAGCAGTATCTTCCAGCATGACAGGCGGCAGGACGGCCTAGTGAGATGGCCCCCCTATTCGGAGGGCACGGGTTTGATCCCCCCATGTGGACATATCTGCCAAAGTATCCTTGAGCAAGATATTTACCCCCTCCATGCTCCAGGGGACGCTGCGCTATAACTGGCTGACCCTGCACCCCAATCAGAGGGTGAAAAGACTTTTTCCTCCTTGGGGGATTCATAAAGTACGTCAAATAAACAATGCACCTATCAGAAACCTAGCAAAATGAAGTATCTCAAATATGGGGTCCTAGCCTCTACAGTGTGTCCGAAAGTCTACGATCATAGGGGAACTAAGTACGTAAATGCTTGCTTTAGCCAGTTTGCACAGGTATACACACACACACACACACACGCTGTAATAAAAACCTGTTGTACCTTTCAGAGACAGCTCGGCCAGTTTTAGAGGCAGGTCGGTGGGGTTTACGCCCGCTGGAGAGCCCAGGATGTCGGGCAGGGCGTTCCTTCTCCCCGAGCGACCCGAGGAGGCAAAGTCCAACACCGGCTCCACCTCCGTCATCTCAGGACCCCTCTGCAGGAGCGAGAGGAAGAGGGAGACAGTGAACAGGTTTGCAATGTGACTTTTTTCTCTACCCTTAATGAAATACTGCTGTACACCAAGCGGAAGAAGGGTTCTTTGAGGGTTTTTTGGTTAGGGTAGTGGTTCTATATGGAACCGTAATGACTCAAAAAACTTAAGATAATAGTTAAGATAATAGCAAGTATGAAGTATCAAATTACTGTTGTTACTGTAGTGAGAAGCATTTTTGTGTACTGTATTTTTTCTATTCAATTATTATACTTTTATGTTTTGTTCTATTACATTTCTACACTTGTACATTTTAAATCACATCCATTACAGAGTACACATTTTGCAGGCTCTCCAAAGCATTTCACCAGAAAAGGATGCAATGCAAAGTGTAAATTCATCTATATGAACTTCCAAACATCAAATCACATTAACTTATCCATGACAGCAGCTTAGTTAACATTACCTAAAAGGTCTTCCACTTAGCAGCAACATTGGAATATGTTAGCCTGGTTGTTGTCTAGCTAGTGTGCTAGACAACAACCAGGATAGCTGAGCGTGTTATTTTTATAACAATCTGCAAAAATATGTGGAATAGCACATATTGCACATACTAAACTCTATCCTCTCGTCCTTTTTGGGGAAAAATCATGTGTAACAATGTCTATTTTTACAAAGTAGCTCAGTAACTTTTACTTTGAATTGAAATGAGCTACATTTTACTTTTACTTAAGTACATTTTTCCACCAGTAATTTTACTTCTACTTAAGTCAAATTTCAGTGAATTAACAGTACTCCTACTTGCCTCTGATATTTTATTACTCTTTCCACCCCTAATGAGTGGCATATTGAATTACTCCTCCTGAGGAGTAAAAATAAAGTAATGACATTACATTCGAAATGAAAATGAATATCCTAAAAGATTGAGTACTATAGTCATTAAACTTGATATATCTCAGCAAGTAAAATGTACCTAATCCGTTTTGTGATCTGAGCATCAGGAGAAAAGGTTTATCATTGAAGCGGAGGATGCATCTGTCTGGTCTCATGGCAACCAGCAGTTGGGGAGTCAGCTCTAGGCTACACCGGTGACAGGCAGAATTACATCCCCTGTCACACACACACACACGCACACACGCACACACATGCACACACGCGGCGAACTGCTGTTGCTATGGCAACAATGCAGAAAAAGCACCTCTGGCAGGCAAACATATGAGTCCAATCCATTCTCTCACTATCTCACTTTCCCTCCCTGTCTCCCTCTTTTGTTGTGCGGCTCTCTTTAAATAACCATACCTCGTCGTAGAGCAAAATCCCATTTCCTATCTCTCTGTTTCAACAAAGGAGTGACATGTAAAGTTAACATCGACGTGCACGTGCAGCTACAAACCCATGCACACACACATGCACCCAGATCTCCAGAAAAAGGGCCACAGGTTGGCCATCTGTTAGCCTTAAGCACTATTGTAGCTTAGCCATTGAGCTCTTCAGATCAGCTAAAGTAGTGTATTGTGCCCTAGTTTTTTCATCAGCTTCAACATACTCCTTCCAACAGCTTAACATAATCACACGTTCCCCTCCAGTCGACAACCGAGCCCGTTTATTTGCACTCATAGAAAGGGAGGACTGGCTGATATGGGCGTTGCAATGTAAACACAATGAAATGGCTGCTTGTGTGTGGCCTACAGAGGGTGTGTGTACTCGAGCAAATCTATAAATCATGTTTTTTTTTTCTTTTCTCTCATTCTCTCTATCCTCCTCCGTCTCGAATCGTTTTCTTTCATCTTTAACTGCTCTCTTTCTCCACATTCTGGTACAGCTGACCACACAGCTCATGGCCTGATGTTTCCGACAGGTCGCCCTTGCCCACGTCCCTCTAAAGAGGTTGAAACGGTGGTTCTCGAAGTGCGGTCCGGGGACCCACGGGGGTCTTTTGGCGGTGCCAGGGTGCCCGCCCCAAGCAAAAAATGAAGATTTGCTTAATTTGGCTATAATTGAATTCACAAGAAATGATCCCGATTAGAGAATAATCTCCTCATGTACAGTATAGACAGTTATACAGTTGAATACTAAATCAACAACAACAAAAATCTTGCCTGGGACAAAATCCTACTAAATGGGACGGGACGATATATCGAAATTCAATATATCGCGATCCAAAAATGTGACAATACGTATCGTGGGGCAGAGAAATGAATCGCGATATTATCTCCATTTTATTCTGCTGTAGTAATGACAGTAGTTGCAATGTCTGTAGTTGTAGCAGCAATGATGGCTGTACTGAAGCAGTTGGGTAGGATGGTACTGTAGGCGTCCAGGGAGGCCCGGACATTCTTTCACTTCTCCATCTCAGGCCCCACATGTCAAAGCTGCTCTTTGTCCTGGATCAGAAGTCCCGAGCGGGCGGGCCACAATTAGACTCAAAGGGCCCTCCGCTCGCTGCTGTTGCACACTATAGGCAGTGAGACAATAGAGGAGTCTAATCAGGGCCAAGCAGAGCCATCAGGCAGCGGGAGGATGGACACTTCACACGGCTCGTCTCTCCCTCCTCCCTCAGTGTGTCTGACACGCTCGTCAAGCTGGGCAATCAGTTACCAATGAAAAGCCAGGGTTTCTATTGATCTCCGTCATTAGAACTAGGGTTAGACAGATATATCGGTTTGCTGATATAGCGGTTTGATATTGTCCTTTTAAAAATCAGATATCGGGCAGTCATCCACTGCCGATATGATGGCAGCTCCTCCCTAGTGAACATGTTGTTATTATTTTTAGTTCAGATGTCTGACCAGAGAGTTATTTTCTAGATGTCTGACCAGAGAAATCGTTCCAGTGTGGGAGGATTTTACTCAACAGTCTGTAAAACCTGCAGTGAAAACCTGCCTCACTCTGCCTTAAGGAGCTGCTAAACAATTTTGTTAGTAGTATGGATTTCAGTGGGGAGTTTTAGTGTCCCATGATGCTCTAAATGTTGTTTCAGAGGCTTTTCCATCCTGACAAGAATAAAATTCTGAGGGAAAGCGCTGAATTCTTATTATTTTGTTTGGCATGGAAATGCTCAAATTTATTCAGAGTTACTATTAAATACCAGCACAAAATATTGCCTTTCCACAGCTCCAATCCCAAAAATTTCAGTATCGGCCAACAACCCATATCAATCTAATCCTAATTAGAATATCTGGCTGATACCTTTCATTACGCTGTATAATTAAAGTGACATTTCCCTCGGATTAAAAATTGGACAGCCAGTGACATATCATCTGAAACAGGTTTAGTTTACTAGATAATCCAACTACAGTTTAGATAGGATTATCTTGTCAAAACGTTGACCTAGATTCCGTGATTTCCACGCCAGCTCTGTCAGACACTGGAACAAGCTGCAGGTATGTTACGCAACCCGGTAGGGTCGTAAAAGCCTTATGATGGAGGAACTGCCAAGGTGAGGTCAAAGGTCGTTTACAGTGAGGTTGTTAAGGTGCCGAGTGTAAAGGCTAGACAACAAGGCTTCCCTTCTTTTCTCTTTTAGCACTGTGAGTCTGTGGCAGCTCTGCAATTAAATGGGAGCTCATTAATGCAGCAAATTGCTACCTGGGCTATTTCTAAACACACTGACCTCTATAATTAAGCAACAAATTATATGTATTTGAAAACCCCTCTGTCCGATAGGGCCACTGTGCAAAATAATCATGCAGCTAAAATTATTCCCTCATGATATCTTGTCAGCAAATGAAAAAGCCTCTCTCGCGTATCTCTTCTTCTACCTGTTTAACAGGGACGGGGCGATATGTGGAAATTCGATATATCGCGATACGCGATACGTATCACGGGGCAGAAAAATGAATCGTGATATTAGCTCCATTTTATTCTGCTGTAGTAATCACAAACGAGACGGCTTGACCATCATAGTTTCACACGCTCTCCATCCAGATTATTGTCACTTTGTAATGACATTTTTAAATTGTTGTTTACATTCTCGTGAGCCAATGCCATCACTAGAAAGATTTGTGGCTCGGAAATAAACAGAATTCTGCAGTCATACTTTGTTGTCATTGAACTTTTATTTATTACATCGTATTGAATCGTGAACCCCATATCACGTATCGAAGCATATCATGATATAAACATATCATTCCATCCCTACTGTTTAACACAGCAGCTCTGAGAAAAAAAACCAACCAGATCTGTCATCGCTGCAGAACTTGAAACAGCCCTTGTTGAAACCTTTCGCATTCAGCGCTCAAGGGGTAATTTTGACCACAACACCATTCGGGTATAATCTTCCATAGCTCTGAGCGTCAGATTGCACACAGCACTCAACGCCAGCGAGAGTGGGCCTATCCGGAAGGAAGCCTCGCTGGCGTGTAAGAGAGATTGCCTGCGATTTCTAAATGGAAATGCACGTCCGAGGGCCCTGAGCAAGAGTGTCCGGTCTCCTCGACAGACATTTCGCTAAAAGGGGAATGGATGCTTTCGGCACCACGGACAGAGGAAGCTGAGAGGTCGATACTTGGACTTCCTGCATCCGGACCAACCAGAGCGTTCCCGTCTCTCTTGTATGTAGCATCAAACCAATCTCCATTCAAAAATCGGGCAAATTTCCCTTGCTTATCGGCAAACGCTACACGCCTCGTAGGACAAATCATTGCGATCCACTCTTCAGTTCGGCCTCCATCTAATACACCAAGCGGCTCTAACTTCAATAAAATTTCAACTTTTATAACTGCTTCGTCGGTTATTCCCACTATCTTCTACCATCAGAATACACCATGGAGGGCAGTAGCGATGTGCTGAGTTTACCAGAAGACCCTGATGATTCGTAAAAAGGTCTAAGTTATGTTCTTGGAGGTGTGCAAAATCACCAATAACCCTAAAAGAATCTCATTAGTCTGGGTTTCAATGGAGAGTTTTAGTGTCCCATGATGGTCTAAATGCTGTTTCAGAGGCTTTTCGACTCTGACAAGAATAATAATCTGTGAAAACACTGAATTTTTGTAATTTCTAAAGATTGTTTATGGCATGAAAATGGTCAGGTTGATAGATATGGGATATTGGTACAAAATATCAGCGTTGGCAGCTTTAAGTACAAAAATATTGGTATTGGTATCAGACTTCAAAAACCCATATCAGTCGAACCCTACTTCTCTCCATACAGAAGACAATGACACACATCAGCGCTATGAGCCACCCAGCCAGTCCCATGCATGCAGCACAGACCCACGCTGCCTGAGGCTGAACTCCATTCTGTTTCTCATCAATCTAACACTAGCAGTGTGACATCCAGGGAGAAGCAAGTCACAGTCTTTGCACAGACAGCCAGCTCCACTGTAATGTGTAAATTACATAAATAATAGGACTGAACCTGCCTTGCCCTCACAAAGCGATGTGTGGCAACTGATAATGTAATAACTACCAAAATATGTAATAATTATGTCAACGAGTATTAAAATGTCCTAAATTAGTCAAAATGAGTCCATGTGTCCCTGGTAGATTATTGGCTCTTGTGCTCCATGCTAGCACTTATGCTTAGTGATACTAGGCCACTAGTATTAGTCAAAGTAAGCAGACTGTTAGCATGGAGCCAGCTATCACTCAACATAGTGTATGCTAAAGTGTTACCATGGAGCCTACTATGGAGCCTATCACTCAACATAGTGTATGCTAAAGTGTTAGCATGGAGCCTACTATGGAGCCTATCACTCAACATAGTGTATGCTAAAGTGTTACCATGGAGCCTACTATGGAGCCTATCACTCAACATAGTGTATGCTAAAGTGTTAGCATGGAGCCTACTATCACTCAACATAGTGTATGCTAAAGTGTTAGCATGGAGCCTACTATCACTCAACATAGTGTATGCTAAAGTGTTAGCATGGAGCCTACTATCACTCGGTACCATGCCATTGTTCTGACAGCCCATTATTCTGAAACCCCAATAGTCCGAAAACTCCATGCCTGGCTCCATCCACAACCGTGGCTTCTGACAGCCTTGACCGTAAGCTTGCTCTAACCCTAACCTCAGTGACCCCATGCCTCAACCCAACCACCTCCGGGATAACGGGCTGTCGGACAAATGGGCTTTCGGTCCAGTGGGTGGACATTTTTCGGACTATCGGGGTTTCAGAATAATGGGCCGTCGGAACAATGGGCAGTCCCCTATCACTCAACATAGTGTATGCTAAAGTGTTAGCATGGAATGCCGGAGCCAATTACCTACAGGGACACATGGATGATTTTGGTGCCTGTGTTCTCACCACTTGATGGGACAATCTCCCAAAAACTTAAATCCTTTAACCAGCAACAATTAAATGGTATTACATTTTCTGGTAATTTATGACATCAGCGGGTTTCATTACATTTGCAACCCATTTAGAGAGACGTTTAATTAAATATTGACAAGTTGCCACTGTGGAGGTATTTTCAGCCGCAGAGCATTAGTTCAGCTAAGGTCACTTCACTCTCTTTCAAGCAACCTCATTTTTTACTCTCTCTCTCTCTCCCTCTAACTATGTAGCAAAAATTATTGGTTAGCAACAGTAAGTAGGAATAGTAATTGGTCTCTTGAAGTAATCCAAAGCCAGCTTCCTTCTAGGTGAGCAACTGATGCTTACATTTACTTTTACTAGGATTGCCGTCTCTGTTCTCTTTGCTCTCTCTGTCTTCTCCAGCACACGGAATAGCATCAGCCTCACGTTCACCACAGCGAATCCCTAACACAGAGTGCTAGTCAGTAAGGCCAGGAGGGGGGGGATTAGGTCAGAAAACTGCAGAGGGAATGATGTTTACAGAGCCGGCGAAGACGTGTGAAGTTTGAGATGAATAAATAATGCCCGGGATTACTCCCTCGCTATTTTTAGTTCCTCATTCCCCGTGATTATTTCCTGTCCCTCTGCCATTTTTCCCCCCCCGTTATCCTAAAGCTTAACGTGCCCTAGCTGCCATGGAAACGGCACCATTGTTATAGGCGGCTATATGGTGGAGGAGGGGAGGCAAGGCAGAGGCAGACTATCTTTATATTCTGTACGTTGGCCTTTCCGCTCGTGGAATTGTCTGAATCTTTCAGTCGGATGAAGATGAAGAGACGAAGCCCTGCGGATGGGGGAAATTTGACTCGTTGCAGCTGCAAATAGTAATAGGAGACAGCGAAGAAAAAAAACAGAATATAAATACACAACCAATTATAACACAGGAACATGTTGCGTTGAAATGCATAAATGAAAAAAAGAACTAAATCACAGCATTATGATACAGCAGATGCAGTATAAGTGATATCAAGGTATCTGCAATATATATGAGAAAGAATCTGAAGAAAATGAATATGCTTAATGCTTGGTGTTCGCATTAACAGGTCTACAGAAGCTCATGCATATGCACAGAAAGTTGGAAGGTGAAGCGCGACATGACATCAGCGCTGCATTTTCAAAAAGCTGGGGGTTTTTCCCCCCCCCCTCCTGCGTTTTTTTTTTCTTCTGAGCAGCAGTACAGAGAGAGAGAGAGAGAGAGTCTAAGAGACACAAAGAGGGTAGACTGATCTAATGAGACAGCGTGATCACACCCTCCCTTACATCCCAGCAGATCTCTCCCCCCCCTCCCCCTCCTCCCCCCAACACACACACACACACACACACACACACTCCGTCTTTCCGCTGATCCCCCGGCCTTTTTCTCACCGCGGCTGCCTGCTTTTCATGTTCTCAGGAGCTCGCAGACGAAGACGCATCGGCGGAGACTTTCATTTCGGGGATAATTTGCTGAGGGGAGAGATCTTTTTTTCGGAGCGGGAATCCAGTCGAGGTCTCGTCCTCTAACCGGTCCGTGCGCGTCTCGAAATGACAGCATCCTCCCCTCCGAAACAAGTTCCCGCTGTAGCATCCGCCGAATGCGAATGCGGCGGTTCTCAACGTGGGGCCCGGGGACCACCGGGGGTCCTTGAGGGCGTTCCAAGGGGGTCCCCGGCCAAAGATGAATTGTTAAACTTCACCATTATTTCATTTACAAGAAGTGAACACAAGTAGAGAATGTAGAAGAATGACTGTTTTGATCATAGCTTCACTGTTATCTCTCTACCTACAATACAGATAGTCATGGGATTTGTACATTAGAGGTCCTTGATATGAAAAAGGATGAGAATCACTGGACTGATGTATGGGTTTGCTGATGTATCAGGCTGGTATTGGACTTTTGCTGAAACTCAGCCAGTCAATGTCCACCTCTGAAATGATCTGATGGAGTGAGTGTGTTTTTATTATTAGACGTCTGACCAGAGGAATCGTTCCAGTGTGGTGTGGGAGGATTTTACTCAACAGTCTGCAGCGAAACCTGCCTCACATTGCCTTAAGGAGCTGCTAACCCACCTAAGAGAGTTTCATTAGTCTGGAATTCAATGGAGAGTTTTTGTGTCCCGTGATGCTCTAAATGCTGTTTCAGAGGCTTTTCCACCCTGACAGTTCTGGGGGAAACTAAGTAATTGTATGTTTTTCAGCATGAAAATGGCAAATATTAGAATTTCTGCACAAAATATCACCTATCGGCAGCTTCGGTCCGACAAATACTGGCCTTCAAAACCCTATATCAGTCGAAGGACAGAAATTTGTGGTAAACAGGTCCACAGTGCGTTTCCCCTCCCTGCACTTCGAATGTCACTTACAGTAAAAGCAAGCCGCTCTTTCTGTAAATTAACTATGTTCTAATGTCCAATAACGAAAACAAACCATTATGTGGAATGAATGAGGCGGGGGGATGGGGGGGGGGACGGGGAAGCGTGCGGAGGCAGAGTACCCTCTACGTTGCCAAATGTGAGACAGATTGCGCGGCGTTTCACAGGGTCAACCGCAACAATGGACGCGCCGCTATTTAGAGCAATTAGCATACTTGACAGAGAGCGGTAAAGAACGGCCGGGCAGGCATCCCTGGCGTAGGCTTCGGGGAATGATGTGTAGCATGAGTATATAACATGGCAGCAACAGCAAAACACACCCATTAGTCTGGTGTCGCCGGGACACAAATGGCCGCGATATATTCCGAGGTCGGACACGTGAGGCGCAAAAAACATGTCGTCTTCGCCCTCTGTCCTGTTTTAGCCTGGTATTGAGCGGACGTGCCATACCAGTATTGGTATTGACGCGTCCCGAATCAGTGTAATTGGACTAAGTGAAAGTGCGCATAGACCGGGGGGGGGGGGGGGGGGGCCTTGGACGCCCATCTTCGGCGACCTTCTTCGATCCACGGCCGATGTACTTTAATATCAGACCGCAGCCAAGTGCCAGTCATGGAGACCGCGAGTTTAATTTCACAAATGAGGACAGAGTAGCGAGGTGAGACTGAGGGATTGAGTAGGGGAAGGTTGCAGCTACTGGTATTACGCTGATATATGGGTTTGTTTTTGTTTTTTTGCCGTAGAATTGATCAGTACTACACTGGTTGTCTGTGGGAAGACCTTGACCTGAATTGGTTCTACACACACGTATGCATGAATAAAGAAGTTTTAGTGTCCCATGATGGTCTAAATCAGTGGTTCTCAACGTGGGGTCCGGGGACCACCAGGGGTCCCCTTGAGGGAGTTCCAGGGGGTCCCCAGCAAATTGATGAATTGTTAAAGTTCACCATTATTTCATTTACAAGAAGTTAACACAGTTAGAGAACGTAGAAGAATGACAGTTTTGATCATAGTTTCACTGTTATCTCTCTACTTACAATACAGACAGTCATGGAATTCTGGATCAAAATCATATCTAACAATAAAAATATTCATCACTCATCAAGTGGGGGTCCGTGGCTCTAATGTGGACTAAATTAGGGGTCATTTCAAAGGCTTTTCTACCCTGACAAGAATAGAATTATGGGGGAAACTTTAATACTTTAGGAAATACTTTAGTTTAGAAAAGTATGTAGGCATGTTTAGGATTTAGGAATACTTCAGGAAAAGTTGTAACATGAAAATTAGTCAGTTTAAAAATACTGATGATCCACTAGTGGCAATCCAAAAACTTAGGGATCAGCCTTCAAAAACCCCTGCTGGTCGAACCCCAGCAGCTGCAGTACGGACGAGAGAAAAAAAAAATCAAATAAATCTGCCGTACGTCTCACACATGTCCAATACATGTGCTGCCATCAACAATAACAACAACAACCGCACGTCACCGCCCAGAGCCTCTTTGTCTTTTTAAGAGGGGATCCGAGGCTGCCGTCCTCCCCGGGGGCGCTCTCTGAACTCGACTTGTCACTGTCACGGGTGGCTGTGGGCCGCACGTGCCGCTCTCTCATGCTGGCTGGCACCCGTGGGCCTCTGGCAGTCTGCGACAACAACCCTGGCAAAGGGGGTGTGTGTGTGTGTGTGTGTGGGGGGGGGGGGGGGCATCGGCCGAGACACACACATCTCTCAGCACTTGTAAAAACCAAACTGTCTCCTGAACAGAACAGAAAAACCAGACTAGATCTTTCTCCTCTCTCTCTCTCTCTCGTCTCTTTGGTGTCTTTTTGGCATGAAGCGTCACAGACCGGCCCCGGGGGTCGTTCACTGATGTCACACGGTGATCACGTTGAAGTTCCGATTTTTCAAAAAAACAAAGTTGCCTCTCGCAGCCCAGTAGGGCTGGGCGATATATCGATATTATATCGATATCGTGATATGAGACTAGATATCGTCTTAGATTTTGGATATCGTAATATCGTGATATGGCATAAGTGTTGTCTTTTCCTGGTTTTAAAGGCTGCATTACAATAAAGTGATGTAATTTTCTGAACTTACCAGACTGTTCTAAAACAGGGAAGGAAACCCTGTCTTTGCATTTTATTTTGATCACAGTCTTGTTTTAATGAAAGTGCTTGTGACATCTCACATGTGGCTTTGACTTACAACTGAACATTTAGCCTACTTCGTAGAAAATACCGAGATATATATCGTGTATCGTCCATATCACCCAGCCCTAGTTCGGAGCCACCGGTGTGCGAAGTCGCCTGAGGCAATGTCGGCAGAGAAATCGGCAAAACCCCTCTGAAATCGATAGTACAGACTCGCCTCAACAGACAGGAGGGTGAGCTGTCCTGTTGACAAGCAATAGAGAGAAGACTATTTCCATCTCTGGCTGTTGAAGGTCAACATTTCCAAACAGTTGCCACTCGCTGCCATTCGGAGCCGCCAACGTGTGCCTAATGTCGCATTTTCAGTGAAAAAAAACGGAATTGACAGTCCCCATTGAACTGCGATTCACCCTCTCACAGCCTCTCCATCTGGCAATCAGCAGAATGAGCTCTTCAGACGGTTAATGTCCGACAAAGGCGTTTCAGATGGAGCCACGCGTCGCGCTCGTTCCCTAGGACAGATGAAATTCCGTGTGCTAATTATGAGGGGAGAAGGGAGCACCCGATTCCGCTGTGCGTCTGATATACCGAAAAGGTCGGCGATCTGCGGGTTGAACGGCTGCTCGGGGGAATGACAAAAAAAAGTCTTTTGTCTCCATAGAGGAGACCATCCCATCTCACCTACTGTTCCTCTCCCTTCTAATCAGTATGGAGAGGCTTCCAGCAGGAGAGATGACATTGAGAATCCACAGTCCTCTCCCATAGAGCCGGGTCAGAGGCAACGGGGGGGGGCTGTAAGCTCCAGCCTATTGAGTTATGCTGCCACCCCACCACCCCCCCCCCGCCCGCCCCTCGCCAGGCCGGGCTGCTGGGAAAATGGGCATGGAGTGTTGGGAGGGGGGGGGGGGGGGGGGGATTGAGGTCAGAACAGTCTAACACAGCCAGCTCCGTCTTAGAGGAATAGGTCCTCTCTGTTCCCCAGGGCTTAAAGCAAAAAAAACATTCTGAGCCTGAAATGTTACTGACTGATTCTCTATGAAACTAGTCCAATAACAAGAACAACCAAAACAATTGACACATTTCTGTGCTGAATTAATCAATATTCAACACACAGCATTATTAATCTATAAACCTAGTGCAATAAGGATAACTGTGGAGCCCCCCCCAGGGGTCACCTGGAACAAAAAAAAAAAAATGCGGAAATCATCGCCGTTTGTTTTTTACTCCTGTCTCAGTGACGTGTGTATCTTCACCAGCTTTCATAAACTTTGTTTCCATATTGCAGCTGTGCTACACCACGGAATCGGTGCTACATTGTGATAGAAAGTAGCTTGCTGTTCATTGGATAAAAAAAAAAACTTGCTCACATTCCATTGGTAAATGTAAAATATTGCTTTGCTTCGCTGAATATGATTGGATAAAACACATCAAAAACAAAAACCCACGTGGAGTGATTTTTTTTTTTTTTTTTTTTTCCAAAAATTTTGGGTGAATCTAAAACATCCATATGCCGGTGTTCTACTGTATTTGGTGACCCATCAGATTCTTCAGCAGTGTTGGTTAGGTTGGTTAGGTTTAGGCATGAGGAGTGAGATGGTTGGGGTTAGGTTAAGAAAATCAGGGCAGGTCACAGAATCTGATGGGTCACCAAATTCGGTGTAACACCGGAAATCAGGCACCTGGCCGGAGGTCTTTAAGCCCTGGGAAGTTCCCCATTATCATCGTCCGTCCTCTACACGCCTGGAAAACATGTCCGTCTGATGTTTTTTTTTTATTCCTCGAGAGCCGAGCCGGGGAAAGCCTTGACTGACACGTTTTAATAGCGGGAAGATGAAAGTAGCCATGGCAAATGGCAGCCGACCATAGGTCACGGTAAAGGGCAATGGGCTTTACAGAAGCACCGACTCGGACGAAACTCGCATAGGTCACTGGTCAATACAGAGGAATAATGAATGACTAGCATTTAGCCCCGCAAAATGGTTATTTCCATCCTCAAAGTGGCAAGGCCCCAAATCAATGGGAATTGAATTGGCTGCTGGGTGGGAAAATTATAAGTGACAGGCGACAGATAGCCATTTATCTTGCTGCAGCGATCCACATTTCATATGTGAACAACACTTTTTTTTTTTTCTTCCGCCCTCAAAAGCAATTTTACGGTAGACTGCAGATGCAGAGAATAGTTTGATAAAAACTCAACGAAAGAGAGCACGTGTGTGTGTGTATGTGTTGTTAGGGAGTGGGGGGTGGGGGGGGGGTAATGCATTATTTGGTAGCTCGGTGCACTGCTAAGGTAAACAGGGACTTCGCAAAGTGTAGGCGGACTCTCTCAGTGACAACAGTGCAGGATGGAAGTTGTAATGGCGACTGGATCGCTTCTCCACTTTGCTTCTGGAAGACTCTATCAGGCTCCGGGGGGGGGAAGGAGAGGGAAGTGTTGTTTGTACAAAGTAATAATTACTTCAAACTAGGCTTAGACTGATATATGCATCGGACCAATATTGGTGTTTTATTACATATTGGATATCAGCCAGTCAGTGTCGTCTACCTCTGATATGATGGAGGCTCCTCCCTGTTTTCGTGTCCCATGATGGACTAAATGCCATTTCATGAGCTTTTGACAAGAATAAAATTGACAAAAAAAGCACTGAATACCTGTTATCTGTGGAATTTTCTGGTATGAAAGATGTCCAAATGAAACCGAATCGCGACACAAGATATCGGCTATTGGCAGCATCAATACGAAAATATCAAAATCGGTCACCCATGTCGGTCGAAAACCCTGCTTGAAATCCACCACCGGTTTACCGATCTGCCTCTGGGCTCTTTAATGGAGGAAACTGCCTTAGATGGGAGATCAGGATAAGCTGATCGGCTGATTTTTACAGGTAAAACGTTCACCTTGATTACTGATTACACAGGCAGCCTTTGCTCCTTGGCATCTGAAAGATAAAGATAAACCCGACGGAGACTGTTCAGAGGGTCAGCGATAAAAGACTGAGCAACAAAGGCCTGCACCTCTGGGACTCCGGAATCATCCGTCTTAACACATAGTGACGTGAAGCGTGATTTCCGAGAAGAAAAAAGCAAGCTGTGGAGGGGAGGACGGATGATAGGAAGCCGGGTGATTCAACCGACAGTGACGGCAGAGAGCAATGACGCCAGGGGTCAAAGTACCTTCATATATTACCGTCAAATATTAAACGACAAACTGAGTTCAATAAGAAGTACAAGTGCCGCTTCTCCCTTCCTCAAAACCCATTTTAAAGCGTTCGTTTGCTAGTTTGTCTTTCATCTGCTGATCCCAGAGCTTTTGGAAAAGTGGGGTAACTGCTTTACCTCAAATACCATTTTACCCAGAGTTCAGGGTGATAACATAATATTTATAGGCCGACTCAAAGTAATAACCATAACCAGCTCTCTAACTGATTGATATAACACAATATTGCTTCAACCTATAGCCAGTTCAAGAAATCTTTTACATTTGCTGTTCTAAACTCCCGGTGTCTGGTAGGTCTTTCCTGGGCAAAATCCTCTGCCGCACAGGAAGTGATGCGTTTTATTTTAGCGGTGTGTTTGGAATCAATAGAAGAAGAACTGAAGAAGTAGTTAGCATGAGCGGCGATAGCCACCGTGCCGGAACAGACAAAGAAGAGAGCGCCACCTACGGAAACTCAAACTTCGCCGACAGCAAAATCCAAGCTCCGCCCACACTGTTCGATTGACAGGCGATCTCTAAGAGAAGTGGCTTGAGGCTACAGGGAATACAAAAAAAAAACAGGGAGGTGTTGCTGCTCAGATGAACCGCCCCCCCATAGACCCCCAGGCTTCACTTTTCCTTGCTTGACATTTTGTATCCCCGGGTTGACGCGCTACACAACAAGTGTGAGAACAGACAGATTATAGGGATGACAGGAACGGAGAGCAAACACAGCTCATACATCCAGGAGGACAGATGCCTCGGCGCGTGTTTTACATTTCTGCCCTTCTTGGTCGGGGGGAACATTTCCGTTCCCCGCTCACCCAACCGTACTGACTAACGGGTGTTCGAGGGCCTTTGCGCACATCTGGAAGGCACTTTGGCTGAATGTCAATGTATGCTGTCCTGTGGGCAGGGATGTAGCGGAGGGTGAACCCACCTACACTCACTTTACCTAGATTCTTAGGGAGGGTTAGACAGATATATGGGTTTGCCGATATTGGCCTTGTATGAAATACTGGATATCGGCCGGTCAGTGTCGTCCACCTCTGATTAGGGTTGAACGACTTTGAAAAAATATCTAATTGCGATTATTTTGACTGATACTGCAATTGCGATATGATTTGCGATATTAGAGGGAATGATCATTTTTACATCATTATTCTCATTTTCATTGAAAAATGTATTAAAATGATTATGGTGTGATTTTTGCGGGGATCTGTACCAAACAAAGATGTTTTCTTAAGTCTGTAGAATAAGATGTGTAGGCCAGGACATCTCTGCAGCACCACAATATTTCATTTAAAATGCTATTTTAACACACATTTCGCCTTTGACAAATATTGCGCCTCCTGCAATTTGAAAATTGCAGTAGGCCATATTGCGATTTTGATAAAATTTCGATTAATTGTTCAGCCCTATGATGGAGGTTCCCATGACCACAGCTACAGAAAAACAGTCTGGAAAACCTGACATGACATTTGATTTTCTTTGCCCATTAAATGTGTTCATTTAATTGTTCTAGGTCTGGACTGACATTTGATAATATCGAATATCGAGATGTTTTCTGCAGTATTGTAAAAATCAAAATATCTAAGCTATTACAACTACTACTACAAATAATAATAATAATGATAATAAAAAATATTATTAATAGCCTAGAAATTTGATGTAACTTAGAGGAAATACAATAAAATACCACAAAAAAACAACAACATATTAAAGCGATATTAAATTTTGGATATTGCCCAAGCCTAAATTGTTCAATTATGTTTTTTTTGTAAATTCATTCTTAATTTAAATGCCTAAATGTCTAATGAATCTCGGAGTTTTTCTACCATTGAATATGTGTGGTGAGTCACCCAGCCTTAGAGAGCTGCCAACAATTTAAGAATTTCATTAGTCTCGTTTTCAATGGAGAGTTTTAGTGTCCCATCATGATTTAAATGCTGTTTCAGAGGATTTTCCACCCTGATGCAAATATAATTCTGGGGGAAAACACTGAATACTTACAAATATTGAATACTGGTACAATATATCCGCAATTGGCGACTAAGGTCTGACAGTATCGGTATAGGCCTTAAAAAACCCATATTGGTCGAACTCTACTGTTTACTAGAGTTGGGATGATATATCAAAATTCAATATATCGCAATACAAAAATGTGGCAATAGCCTATATTGTGGGCCAGAAAACAAAATCGCGATATTGGCTACATTATATTCTAGTGTAGTAATCACAAATGGGAGGCTTGCCCATCACAATTCCACAAGCTCTCCATCCAAATTACATTATTTGCACTTTGTAATGACATTTTCACATTATTTAATTGTTTAGCCTACATTCTAGCAAGCCAGTACCATCGCTAGAACGATTTGTGGCTCAGACATAAACATAATTCTGCAGTCACACTTTGTTGTCATTGAACTTCTACTTATTACATTATATCGTGGTTGCATCGAATCG
The DNA here is from genome assembly GCF_046629955.1 of Centroberyx affinis. Taxonomy (NCBI): domain Eukaryota; kingdom Metazoa; phylum Chordata; class Actinopteri; order Beryciformes; family Berycidae; genus Centroberyx; species Centroberyx affinis. The sequence continues at coordinate 21,859 of NW_027284457.1, read as the reverse complement.
TGAACCCCATATTGTGTATCGAATCATATCGTGAGATAGTGTTTACCCACCTTTTTCGGGCTGGCATGACTAGATATGATGTAAAATCATAGGAGTCATCATAGTAGGCTAAGCAGTGTCAAACTGATAGGCCTAAGTTGTATGAGGATATAGGGTCTTTTAAGGGGAGGGAGGGGGGGGAGGGGGGCATAAATGGATACCTTTCTGTTAATAGAATAGATTTTAGTTGATACTGGCGGTTGTTGATCAGAGACTGAAGGTCACAGTTCACCCACCTTTTAATAAACCCACCACCACCACTGCCTATGAGCCTGTAGCCGATAGGAGAGCTGCCACAACACAATGTTCACCCGACCCGAGCTCATTGTTGGAGGCCTGCAATTAAATTTGAACAGATGACAGGGTTTACACAATGCTGTTGATTCAGTCCGGCCCGTTTGGAGGTGACAGGTAGGCCAACTGTAGGTGACTGTAGCCTACTGTCGGCCTGTGCCTAGAAATGTGCGACAGTTATGTCAGACCTTAGGATGCGTGCAGGTGATGCCTAGGAATAGTTGCACTCGCTAAATTGGATCACCTGAGGATTTGTTATTGCTGTTTTTGCCGCTCGCGCTGTTGCTGCTGTTATTTTGAATTTCGGATAATTTCAGTGCAGATGAAGCCCCGCTGATTCTTCCCAACACGCCTATAAATGAGGCTCTATTACAACCAGCGGGTATCAGCAGCATTGTGGAAAGCTGCTCGATATGTATGAGCACCGTTTGATCTCCTACCTGTGGAGTAGAGCAGGTTAGACAGTATGTGCGCAACGATGGAGCGGATCACTCACCAACTGGTTCACGCGCTTTGCCAAGGAAAAACCAAGGAGTCCAAAGTTGCAGCTATCCGCCGGCCACCATGTTCTCCAGGGACGCGAAGAAGAAGAAGCTGCGGAGTGTCAGGGAGTCCGTCTGGTGAAACACAGCGAGCTGGCTCATTACAGCTGACACTGGCGGCTCCCGGGCATGGTGGATTTAGTATAGAGGCGAGCCCGCACCGACGCTCCCCCGTTCACTTCAATGTGCGTTCACGCTCAGGGAGGAGCGTCAAGTCCGACAGAGCTAGCCGGGCTGTTACAGGAAATGAGGCGATTTGGCCTTCAAAATAAAAGTGTAGGATTTGTCTGTTTTAAGTGCATGTGAGATAAGAAAATGTAAGATTAGATTAAACTATAATGATGTCTGTGGGCAAATTGGATTATTGCAGCAGCAGTAAGAAATAAGTTACAGCAAAGAAAAAAATATTATATAGGCCTAAATAAGAATGTAACAGTGTATTAGAAATAAAAGAATGGAAATTATGAAATGAAGAGGGTGTTGGCAGGGTGCACAAAACAGGAGTAAAACAAATAGTAAAATATTTAAAAAAAAAGTGAATAGGCTATGTGAGATATGACAATATATAAAAATATGAAATATATGCAGTAGGAAAATAAATTACAACTTTAAAATGTAGGCTATATATATACACACATTTATATATATACATTCTGTAGGATCTATCTAGGCTCTATCTATAGCCTATAAGAATTCTGTCACTGTTATGGATTAAAATGGACTTTCCTTTAAAAAAAATAAAAATAAAAAAAGATAAATACATAGTACACGTCCCTGTTTATTTCCTGGTGTTATTTGTGTTTAAGTCATCTAAATGTATATTTTTAGCCTTAGATTTAAATCCACGAGGCACGCTTTCATCAGGAAATACCATGCAGCATAATATAATATAATCCTTTAGTAGCCTATCGATTTCAGCTAAAGTTTCACTACTCCAATAATTCAAAAATACTTTATTACAAATGTTATTGTTCTGTACACCCAAGACTTTATTGATATTATTATTATTATTAGTAGTAGTAGCAGCAGCAGTAGTAGTAGTAGTAGAACTGTAATAATAATAGTAGTAGTAGTTGCAGTGGTGGTGGTAGTATTGTCAAGTGACACATTTTACGCTTTTATTTTGAAGGCAGAATCGTACAACTTCCTGTATCATTCTTGCTAACTCTGGCTGTCTTGTCGCCGCTACTGACGAGGTTTGTACCATTACCGTGTTAGTAAGGGGTGCACCACATCCATACACTCAAAATATTCAGAAATTAGCTCTCCTTTTTACCATTTTATCGAACGCAATCGCTCAGTTAGTAGGATATACGTCATACAAATCAATAATTGCATTTATATTAAAGAACAGAACACAGGACTACGACACATTGCGCGTACTGCCACCTAAAAATAGTCGCAGCGTTGCCCAGTGTTGAAGTGTTTCCATCAAGGAGAGGGAGCTCGAGGCGTGTCAATCAACAGGCTGTTTTACCTAAGCTAGTCTTCTCTGCATATATTCATGAATTATTTTATGTTTATTTGATATCAGCCATCACTAGTTCGTTCCAAGTGACGAATACTACTACTACAACTACTACTACACGGCTGTACATGCGTTTTAAGACGCCATAACGTACATAAGGTCACTATAAACTCATAAGAGCATTATGGGAATATTATGGTGATACTATAGGAGAAATGCCATATCATACCTGTATGATAAGGTCACTGTAAACTCATTATTGAGTACCACAAACACACTATGAATATTATAGGAATAACATAGGTTTCTATAAACTCATCTGTTTGTTATCAGAGTCCCTAGAGGAATATTATAGAAATACAGTGTTTTTTTTTTCTAGGGATGAACATCTGGTGTGACATTGTCATAACACTGTCATAAAAAAAACTATTATCACCTGATTCATGTATTTAGGATATGAGGTCTATGAAGAGATGCGGCACTTTATAGGATGGAGAAAAATGGAGGTGCAGAATCTGAATGTTATTATTCAAAGGTGAGCAGCAGCTTCAGTGTGTCTGAAGGGCAGACAGCGGCAGATGGAGGTACCTGCCCCCTGCTGCTTTATACGCAACGTCTGACCTTCCACTGTCACACCTCCACTGCTACAATATTCCTATAGGGACTTACAGTGTGTCTGTGGTAGTGAGTTTATAGTGACTCTGTTGTACCTTATGGTATTTTCTATCTATGGTATTCCTATAATATTCCAATAACATTCCTATAGTGACTTATAGTGTGTCTGTGGTACTCAAGAGCGACCCTATTGCAGTTTATGGTGTTTTTATCTCCTATGGTATTCCTATAATATTCATATAGTGACTTACAGTGTGTCTGTGGTACTCAATAGTGAGTTTATAGTGACTCTATTGTATCTTATGTTATTTGTAGGCTATCTATGCTATTCCTATAATATTCCAATAACATTCCTATAGTGACTTATAGTGTGTCTGTGGTACTCAATAGCGACCCTATTTCAATTAATGGCGTTTTTATCTCCTATGGTATTCCTATAATATTCCTATAGTGACTTACAGTGTGTCTGTGGTACTCAATAGTGACCCTATTACAGTTTATGGTGTTTGTATCTCCTATGGTATTCCTATAATATTCCTATAGTGACTTATAGTGTGTCTGTGGTACTCAAGAGGGAGTTTATAGTGACTTTGTTGTACCTTATGGTATTTTTTATCTATAATATTCCAATAACATTCATATAGTGACTTACATTGTGTCTGTGGTACTCAATAGTGACCCTATTGCAGTTTATGGTGCTTTTATCTGTTATAGTATCACTATAATACTCCTATAATAGATTAAATATCCTATGAAATACATATTCCTATATACTATATCATATATTTTTTTTTAGTCATTTTGCATATCTACACATACAGTGACTACACATACTGTATGCACTTGACACTGTTAACAATCACATGAGTTTATAGAGATCTTACTCTATAATGATATTCCTATAATATTCATTTGGGGACTCATAGTGTGTCTGTAGTACGAGTAATAGTGAGATTATAGTGGATTTATTGGACTTTATGATTGGTTTTTAAACAGGATTCTGACCACTTTCTCTGCTTACAGAATTATAGAATAGTATAGAATAGATTAAAGCCACTTTCCCCATAAGTATCCACAGAAAGTGAAGTCATCTGGTGCCTCTGCCCTCATTTCAAGGCAAGCAGCATGTGTGAATCACCGAGCATGAATATTTATTACTTATGCAGACCTTACAATTGGCAACAACATATCCATAATACATCCTGTAGAGGGTTATGCACTTCCTGGCATATAGAGCCCAGTACATTTAGAAGCAGGCTTATATGATAGAAATATCACAGAAAAACTATAAGTCACTATATTATATAGGAATGTCCTATTAGAATATTTATGATATTTAATCTATAGTAGAATAAAACATAGATGCTAAAAATACCATAAAGTACGATAGGATCACTACACGACCCTATGGGGACATTATAGGGATATTATTATATTTAATAATAATAATTATATTTAATATTATATACATATATTCATAGGGTATAATACCTAATAAAGTTGCCTTAATTTTGTCCCAATCAAGCCTTGTTTTCCTTTAACAACTGGCAATAAATAAAACCAGATAATTGCCTATGCGTTCCGTGAAAGGTTGTTAGTTGTCAAAAGTGTTTGTATTTGTGTGGGATGAAATAAGAGTATGCTTTCTCTTTCGCACGTTAACCCCCGATTGGTCAAAAAATTTGGAGTGACGTCTCTCTGAGCCAATCACATTTAGGGTGTTGGATTACAGAACCCAAAACGAAGAATCGAGGAACACCCAAGGAGGTTTGAGCTCGCAGATGCGTCAGTCTCAAGGAGTCAGACTAGCCACAACAATAGTGGAAGATTAGTAAATTTGCCTTCAAAATAAAAGCACAAAATGAATATATTCATAAAAAATATATATATATTCGTAAATACTGGGGTGTCCACGACAGTAAAATCCTATAGAAATCCTCAATGGAATTTTTAGATCATATGCCGAGTGAAACTGTAGTTGACAAATAGACACAAATGATAAAATTGTATTGTATTATGGTGTATGGCATTTCAATAAGGGTTTTATTTTGAAAACTCTGACCGGATGTCCGGCTTTTTATTCTTCCTAGCTTGACACTGATTTCGAAGAAAGTCTTGAGTTTCTTCCTGAACTTTTCAAGTTGTGTTTTTCTTACTTTTATCGGGATTTGGAGTTAAAACAAAATGGGAGCTTGTATGGCATTGTGTTCACTTGCCAGCTGTGTAAGTATAAATTAACCAAGAGTCATACTGTAGCGTACCGTAGGTTTAAATGAAGTATTTAGAAAATCTCGGGTAGTACGCCAAGGTGCGTGCCGTGTTTTTGTACGGAGAGAGAGTCACGTAAAAGAATTTGGCTATTTACCTCTGCTATCGGCAAACGGACGTACATCGTTAAACACGAGTTAAGACTTCTACTGAATCGTTGGGATGTAACGTTACTGGTAAATTCGGCATACATCCGAGAGGCCAAGCAGCACTCAAAAAATCTCAGCTTTTAGAACTGACACTGTCGCTACCGCCCGTCACGGTCTATTTTTGGCAGAAGACAATGGTGGGAAAGCTGCGACTCAACTCTTTAAAGTTGGAATTTTGCTGAAAGAAGTGGTGTCTTTTGTATTAGATGTATGCCGAATTGAAGACTGGATCCTAATGATTCGTAAAATGTCTTATTGCTAAACGTACACACCTTGTAGAAAGGTGTGTATGTTTAGCAATATGCAAGGTAGCAATGAATTCCCAGATTTCTGAATGGAGTTTGGCGAGGAGTCCCTCCAAGAGAAGGGAACCTATCGGGGCTACCATATGTTTTGCCTGATAACTTTTTGTACAGACATCTTATGGCAGAATTCGTCTCTGTAGTCCAATTAATGGTTCATAATTAATATATGCTTAATAGCTCAAACCGTATGTCTGATAGATCCACATTACACATATTCAATGTATCTCGAAAAAGCCATAATTTCCGGGTTTGACTTAATGCGTCACTGTGTTTTGTCCTTACCTGACCATCATAATCATTCTTATACACAAGTTATTTCATTTCTACCTAATCCTCTTGACTTTATTTAAAATCGGACAAATATTAAATAAAGAGCAGAACAATTTCAGGAACTTTTCTCTTCCGTAAGGAAAAATCACTATAATATTGCAATAATATTGCCATAGGAAAATATACTCATTAGTGAGTTTATAGTGACCATATACAGTATTTTTTAATCTCCTATGGCATCACTATAATTTTCCTCTAATTTGGGACTTACTTTTAGCGTGGCTGTGATACTTGTATAGTAACCTAGAATTTATTATAGGATTAGTTCATTTTTGTAAGGGTTGCTTCTTGTCAAGGCAGCCAGCGTAACGTTTTGCAGGGGATAAGCCCCGGTGCAGGCCTGTTAGTTTACTCTCTGAACCGTGGAAGCTGGATTCCCCCCTCGTCACGGCCGCAGCGTTTACACCCGAGGCTTGTGTTGTATACTCATGTTTAGTTTTGTTCGTTTCATCCTTTCATAAAGCGTGAATCCTCGTGTAACTCTCTCCTCCCTCTCCAGGCGTCGTGTCTGTGCGGCTCGGCCCCCTGCCTCCTGTCGGGATGCTGTCCCTCGACGTACAACTCCACCGTGAGCCGGCTGGCCTTCTCCTTCCTGCTGCTGCTCGGGACGCTGGTGTCGGTCGTCATGATCCTCCCGGGCATGGAGGCGCACCTGAAAAAGGTAGCTCAGAGCGGATGAGGTGAAACTTTCATGATGCTTGGTGGGGGGGGGAAATCGGGCCTTTGCGGCAGCAAATAGTAATAGGATACAGCAAAAGGAAGATAGGATATAAATAAGAGTAGAGGAAAAGGAGGGATAATTAACATGCTCAACCATCAGTTCCACATTAAGTAGAAAATGTGCAATAAATCTGGATTCCAGCACTGGACAAGATGTGCCAAATAGCAGGAGAGACATGTGTGAATTCATAAATATGATAAAAATATCACTATATATGTGTGCAATATATAGCAATCAGAGGAATATGACATGGTGAGAAAAGACAGTATGTGAAAGATTACAATATACTGTATGTACACAGGGATTTTGGATATAATATTGGAATTGCAGCACCTCTACCTACACAGCAATTTAGCATATTACTGATGTCAGGTGAAAAACTGACAGCTGGGTTGACGACCATGCAGCTTTGAAATTATAGCTTTTGAAAGGGTTTCATGAGGTCCAAGGGTCATGACGTTGTCCTGACCCACAGAGTATCACCGGGTCATGACTAATTTCAAATGAAAAACATGAAGAGGCTGTCGCCAAAATTGGTGTCACAAGGTTTTTGCCCAGCAACAGTGACACCCTACACCAGTTGGACAGGATGAATGGATTATGTTATTATTTATTCCACCAGGGAGTCCCATTGAGATCGAGGGTCTCTTTTTCCGAGATACTCTAAACCCGTTCTGTCTTCTGACCTATTGTTTTGCCCTTGTCGTTGCTTTCCCATGATCAGATTCCTGGCTTCTGTGTGGGGGGCACCTCCATACCCGGCATCGAGAACAAGGTGAACTGTGACGTCATCGTCGGCTACAAGTCGGTGTACCGCATGTGCTTCGCCATGGCCTGCTTCTTCTTCCTCTTCTCCGTCATCATGATCCGAGTGCGCAGCAGCAAGGACCCCCGAGCCTCCATCCAAAACGGGTCGGTGCTGCTCTGTGCACACTGCGGCTTCCGGTGCCGTGCCTCTGTTCAGCGAGGGCACGGCGCACTCTGGTGGCCAGATGTGCGCACTGCACCTCCACGATTGTGTTCACTTGTGTTTTGTCTTTGGGGGGGGGGGGAAACATGGTTGGTGATGGTTGTTTTGGATGTGCTCCGAACAGCTTCGCTTTTGTCTTCCCAGCTTCTGGTTCTTCAAGTTCCTCATACTGGTCGGTATAACTGTGGGAGCGTTCTTCATTCCAGATGGGACCTTTAATACAGGTATGAAGCGAATTTGATCTTGTAGTTTTATCATTATGAGGGAGAGCAATGAATGTATTTGGAATCGTAACTGAAGAGAAATCACATCAGGAGCATTCAGTGTTCCCTCTAAGCCAGTGATTCTCAACCTTTTTCATATCAAGGACCCCTAATTTGAGAATATTTTTATCGTTAGATATGATTTTGTCCAGAATTCCATGACTATCTGTATTGTATGTAGAGAGATGACAGTAAAATTATGATCAAAACAGTCATTCTTCTACATTCTCTGATTGTATTAACTTCTTGTAAATGAAATAATGGTGAAGTTTAACAATTCATCATTTGCTGGGGACCCCCTGGAACCCCCTCAAAGACCCCTGGTGGTCCCCGGACCCCACTTTGAGAACCACTGCTCTAAGCTTATACCTACGTCTATTAATGTGTGACACTGACCAAATACTAAAGAATTGTCCGTCATCATTGCTCCACTCTGTCCCCCGAAATGTAGTCAATGTATAAGCTTTGGTGGCAGTTTTGGTAAAGTTTTGTTAAATGTTTTGGTGGCGAAATGATACTGGACACAGGGATTTTGCACTTTCTTGTCTCGTCCCAGTGTGGTACTACTTCGGCGTGGTGGGCTCGTTCGTCTTCATCATCATCCAGCTCATCCTCCTGGTGGACTTCGCCCACTCCTGGAACCAGTCTTGGCTGGAGAAGGCCGAGGAAGGGAACTCAAAGTGCTGGTTCGCAGGTAGACTACACCGACACAGCCAGCACACTCTCCATGTGTACCAATAAACCTTCGAGTGCAAGTTCAAACCAGTTGGACCAGTATTTGTTTTTGAAGGCCGATACTGATGTTTTTGGATTGAAGCTATTATAGACCAATAATCACTATCTTTAAATTTGACCAATTTCATCTCAAAGAATTCCAAAAATTCCACCAGACTTTCACTAGTCAGGGTGGAAAAACAGAAGCAGAATTTAGACCATGAGACACTAAAACAGTGATTCTCAACCTTTTTCATATCAAGGACCCTTAATTTAGTCCATATTAGAGCCACAGACCCCCATTTGATGAGATTTTGTCTCTCAGACCCAAATCTGAGAATATTTTTATTGTTAGATATGATTTTGTCCAGAATTCCATCACTATCTGTATTGTAGGTAGAGAGATAACAGTGAAACTATGATCAAACCAGTCATTCTTCTACATTCTCTAATTGTGTTAAGTTTAACAATTCATCAGTTTGCTGTGGACCCCCTGGAACCCCCTCAAGGACCCCTGGTGGTCCCCGGACCCCACGTTGAGAACCACTGCACTAAAACTCTCCATTGAAACCCAGGATAATAATAATTTTACTACTACTAATACAACATATTCATGCATACTTATGAGGAATCTGATCAAAATGTCTCCCATAGACAACCAGTGTAGTATTGCTCAATTCTACAATAAATATCTAATCAATCAAACTGCATCATAACCGTCATTATGAGCAGTAGGCGACACTGGACTGGACCAGATATTTAATAAGAAGTCCAGCATCCTAATGAACTAATCCTAGTCCATGTCATTTGCTCTCGTTTTCTCTGGCAGCTCTCCTGTCCTTCACCTTCGTCCACTACGCCCTGGCCTTTGCCGCCGTGGTGCTTTTCTACGTGTTCTACACCCAGCCTGACGACTGCACGGAGCACAAGGTCTTCATCAGCCTCAACCTCATATTCTGCATCGTCGTCTCCATCGTGGCCATACTGCCCAAAGTCCAGGTGACGTTCTCATCCTCTTTTCAGTACCTCTACCCGTATTACTTAGGGTTACCAGTATGGCTTCTGAAGGCTGATACCGATATTTTATTCAGTGTTCGTATTCTTGGCAGGATGGAAAAGCCTCTGAAACAGCTTTTAGACCATGGGGCACTAAAATAATAATACCAATATTCATGCTTACTTGTGTGGAATCCTGTCAATCCTGTCTCATTAGATAGAATCAGTTCAGGTTAAGGTCTTCCCATAGACAACCATTGTAGTATTGATCAATTCTTTAATAGATGTGTACTCAAACTGCATCTTATCCATCATATTGGAGGTGGATGATTCCTAGCACTATTCATTTTATTATCTCTACTACACTCCCTATGATCTATATTAGCAAGGATTGACCTAGCGAGTGAGGATGCAAATGTTCTGATGATGACTTGTTTATTTTCATCATGTCATCTCTCCACAGGAGGCCCAGCCCAGCTCCGGCCTGCTCCAAGCCTCCCTCATCTCCCTCTACACCATGTACGTCACCTGGTCGGCCATGACCAACAACCCCAGTGAGTCCCCATGATGCTGAGTCGCCGCACGATTGCATTTTGGTCCAGACCCTTGAGTCAGACTTTAGCGACTTAGCGGAAGGCGCAGCTGGAAAACAAAAGGAAACTCCGTGAACGCATTTTTTTTGGGCCTAGACTCGTGTAATCCGTTCCATTTCTGATTTGGGAAATTGACCTGCTGTCGTATCGTCGGCTGTTATCGCTCAACGTATTTTCTTTTGTTCCCCCGCTTCAGACCGTCAGTGTAACCCCAGCTTGTTGAGCTTGGTCGGCGGCGGTCCGACTCCGGCCCCCACCCGCAATCCCGCCGAGGTCCAGTGGTGGGACGCGCAGGGCATCGTGGGATTGGTCATCTTCTTCTTCTGCACTCTCTACGCCAGGTAATAACCCTAACCACAGCAAGTCTTCTTCTGTCTGATGGGTTCACGATTCGCCTTCACAGGGAGAATCGTGGGCATTGTGGCATTTTCTCGAAGCCGACAACCCGCAAATTGGCTTCTTACGTTCGCCGCACCCGATGAAAAGATAGGAACAGTAACACCCAGAGTTCTCGTCCCCCCCCCCCCCCCCAACAGCATCCGGTCCTCCAACAACACCCAGGTGAACAAGCTGATGCAGACGGAGGAGGGCCAGGGTCTGACCGCCGACCACGAGGCGGCGGACGAGGACGGGGTCCGCCGGGCCGTGGACAACGAGGAGGACGGCGTCACGTACAGCTACTCCTTCTTCCACTTCAGCCTCTTCCTGGCCTCGCTGTACATCATGATGACCCTCACCAACTGGTACATGTAAGTGTCTCTTTTCTTTTTTCACTCACAGTGGTCTTTAAAAATGGCAACGGATTCGGACCATTTGACCCCCCAAAAATTCCAAGTATCCAGTGTTTCCCCCCCAGATTTGTACTCTTATCAGGGTGCCAAAGCCTCTGAAACAGCATTTAGACCATCATGGGACACTAAAACTCTCCACTGAAAGCCAGACTAATGAAATTCTTTAAGGTGTGTCAGCAGCTCCTTAAGTCACGTTCTTGTTCTCAATCCCCCCCCCCCCAGGCCGGACAGCGACTACCAGGCCATGCGGAGCACCATGCCGGCCGTCTGGGTGAAGATCTGCTCCAGCTGGCTCGGCCTTGGCCTGTACCTCTGGACCCTGGTGGCCCCGCTGGTCCTCCCCGACAGAGAGTTCAGCTAAAAACGCCTAACCCGGAGCTAAGAGCCTCTTGTTTATTTGCACCGAAAAGAGCAGAACAGTTCTAGCTTTTTTTTTTTAAAATCTGCTCTGTTGGTTCTTTTTAGATCGGATTAGAACTCTTATTTTTGAAATTAGAAATGGAATCGGGATATGTTTTTGTTGATAGCGCTCTTTGCCTCAGGTTACACATAAGACAAATGTTGATTCGGTAACACTTTACAATAAGGGTCACTAAGTTGAGGGTTAGTTAATGCTTAATAAGAGTTAACTAATGTGTAATTTACTAATGTGTTCATGTTAACTAAGGTATTAATTTATACATTATTTAATAGTTAATAAAGATGCCTATTAAATAATGTATAAATTAATACCTTAGTTTACATGAACACCATTAGTAAATGATTACCAGACACATTAGTTAATGCTTATTAAGCATTAACTAACCCTTAACTTAGTGACCCTCATTATAAAGTGTTACCGTTGGTTTTTATGGCTTTTGCAGAAACATAGGATTGTTTTGTTCAAGAAGCTTTAACTATTACATTCCATTTTTAACCTCACATCATTTAAAAAAACAAAAGAATACTTAGAGCTACACGATATTGAAATCAAGCGCACTACATGCCTTTTTATATGAAGAAGATAAAATTCAACTTTAATGATCTCTGTGGGGAATTTCGGTGATTTATGGTCTTTTTTCCTCGACATTTAGATTGTATTCTTTAATCACGCTTTTTAAATCATACGTTTGATATTAAGCTCTCTTTTCTTTTGTTCTCGTTACGCATCGTTGTTGCACAGGAACTTCGCATTTTAAAAAAGTGCCTTTTTACAATTTGCACACTTATTCAGAGGGACCTTTTGTTATACCTTTGCTTGTGTTTTTTTTTTTTATACGATTTTCCGATTTCAGTGTATAGCCGCTTGTTGGATATATGGTTTATTTCAATATAACCAATAAAGTTGTCGTTCTCCGGCTTTCTGTGTTTCCTCTTCAAATCTCTCCAGAAACAGCAAACACATTGTCATCAAGTCTGGCCAGCAGGGATTTCCAGCGGCTTGCCCTCCCTCCCTCCCTCCCTCCCTCCCTCTACTGGTCACATGATCCTGCTAAAAAATGTGATTTATTGTGTTCTCGCTATGCAGGATTCCCCGGTGCAACACACACACACATTTGGCAAGTAATGTAGAGGGAATGTACTTTCCCCTATCACAAGATCAGCATGAGCAGGAGGGCTGAGCACAAGAACTTATATTCATTCAAGGCGGGCGTTGGGAAGGAGGACAAGTGACCGGCCTTTCTGGCTTTAGCCTCTGAAGTCGCAAATCCCAGCCGCTGGACCGGTAAAGTTCCTCTCCGACACACACACACACACACACACACACACACACACACACTGAGTGAACAGAAAGATTACAGAAATGGTCACGGTGGTCATATTCCCTCAGGCATAACCTCCATGATAATCCTGCTTGTCTTATTTTTCTTGCTTGTGCCTATAAATGTTAGAACAAACACTTCCATTATGATCCATTACAGATTATACTTCTATTAGAAGCCTAGATAACCTTTTGTTACGATATAATCATCAGACAGACAATCAATTTAATATTTTTATTGTTAGATATGCTTTTGTCCAGAATCCCATCACTATCTGTATTGTAGGTAGAGAGATAACAGTGAAACTATGATAAAAACAGTCATTCTTCTACATTCTCTAATAGTGTTAACTTCTTGTAAATGAAATAATGCTGAAGTTTAACAATTCATCAGTTTGCTGGGGACCCCCTGGAACCCCCTCAAGGACCCCTGGTGGTCCCCGGACCACACGTTGAGAACCACTGATATACAGCATATCAAGGAGCCCCGCTGTGAGCCTGCTCCCATGGGTGTCAAAACGCACCAGCAGCCACACCTAATGCTCTTATGTAACGGCAGAATGTGCCATGACACCGGTGCTGTGGGTGCGATCGGTTGCGTAAGCCGGTTAGGATCATGCTGTCACTGTGGAGGATCTTCTTCATCATCATCATCATCATCATCATCATCATCAACAGCAACCGCACCCCTCCTCCGTCCTCAGAGGGTTTGAAGCACCTGGCAACCCAGGTGGAAAAACAAAGCTGTGACAAGTGAAGGGTTTTAATGGGCGGCCCCAGCAGGCTTCATTAGGCCGCTGTGCATTGTGTTCATAGTGTTGTAAACTTCAGATCAATATAGAATGGAATAGAACATTGACCAGTCAGTGTGATCCATCTCCAATATGATAGATATGATGCTGTTTGATGACATATGATGATGACACTGGTTGTCTATGGGAAGGCCCTTAACTAACCCTTAATTCATTGTAATCTGACATATTAATCAGATATACATGTGTGCATCAAAATGTTTTTATAATTTGTCTTTTTCTTCTTCTTGATATTTATGTTTACCCTGAGTTTCAGTGTCCCGTACTGACGTTTTTTTATTTTATTTTTTTGCATGAAAATGGTCAAATTCAAAAAACATTTGAATATTGGCCCAAATATCAGCTATCAGCAGCTTCACAAAAATATCAGTATCGGTATAAGCCGTTAAAAACCCATATCGGTCCAATCCTAATTCTGAAAACAGTAGAAAACAAAATAGTCCTATAAAGGTGATAATAGGACGTAATAATAACTTAATAAATATGATTCAGCGTAGACGCAATCACGATAGTTCATACATATATACTCTTCTATCTTGTTTTTATAAGACAAAAGGTTTTAAGACGTTTCTGTTCTTCTGTAGTGTTGCTGTGAAGGGGGGCGGGGTCTCGCGGTAGTGCGCGTGGATTTGAGGCAGCAGCGTGTTCGTCTCGCGCTCCAGCTGTGTGGCGGGATGCTGGCAACAGCGTCAAGGTAGCCGGGGTGAGACACGTTAAGTCCGGAAGTTAAGAGATTTTGCCTTCAAAATAAAAGCGTAAAATTGTCAATATGTATAATGGAAACGTATTAATACGAACATGACACACCTTTTGCACATCACGTATATATGCTGTGCGTGTTTGCTTTCTGCATACTCCCATATTCTTCATATTATATATTTGATATATCTTCATTATTTTTCATACTGTATAGACAACAGTACTTCATATTTTAGTATATTTTCATATCATATGCTACATATCCTTTTATTCATTTTTCATTTATCTCAGTATGTTCTACTGCTGTTATTTCACAAACCCTTACAGTGCTGTTGATTTCCCCTTCCTTCTAATTCTACTTTAAAGTTTTCTTAAAAGATTTTTTCTTTGTTTCTGTATTTTTGGCAGCCCTATACGGTGTGTAAAGGATTATGTTCAAAAAAAGAAAGAAAAAAAGAACAGATTCCCTTGTACTGGTGTTACACAAAAAAAGTGTTTAGTACAACACGAGGTTTTATTTTGAAAGTTGTGTCCGGAAGTGCCGTTTTTAAATCCGGGTAACTTGACAGTGGTGATGCTGGCGCGGTGGGAAACTGCAGCATCAACTTTCCAAGGTGGAGGATCCGTTCCCGTTCCGTCCCGCTACCGAGGGAGCATCTCTGGACCACGAACGGTTTTTCCCGGTAATAACCCCGTCTGCCTCAGGCTACAATATGAACAACACCGCTAGAGCAGGAGGCCTGTGCTGACAGGTAGGTAGCCAATTTACATTTTAGCAGCTGGCGGTGTGACGTTAAATTAGCATATTAACTATTATCTCGGGAGGTGTTGCTGAAGACGCCAGTGTCAAGCTGGCCAGACT
This sequence comes from Centroberyx affinis, assembly GCF_046629955.1. NCBI lineage: Eukaryota > Metazoa > Chordata > Actinopteri > Beryciformes > Berycidae > Centroberyx > Centroberyx affinis. The sequence goes on along the minus strand of NW_027284457.1, from coordinate 6,687 downwards.
GAAAAATAAGATTTCCGGTCATATTTTTCAAAATATAACATGAAAATACCAGAACTACACTACAAAAGTTATTATGCTACCTTTATGTACGGTTTAAACTAACTGCAAGGTAGCCGCACATGAACGATCCAACAGAGTGGTAAATATGACTGGTAAAGTGGGAATTTTCTATACTAGCCAAGTTGCTGAGATGTAACAGTGGGCAGGGAGCATGAAAGCCATGTCAACAGCTAACGGTAAAAGTGACGTATTACAAATACATTTTAGCTAATAAATACATTAAAATGTCAATTACATGCCAGATGCTCATTTTCTCCCTTTTGCTCTAGTGATGCAGCACAAAGCAGTGTGACAGGTTGTATTTATGATTTCTGAAGTCGGAGATAGAAGCTTGAAAGGAGCACTTTAAGACAAATAGTATATATTTACAGCTATTGCTTCACTCCATATGTAAACTAATGATTCCACTGAGTATTATTGATACTGTTTCTGTGCACTGCACACCCCAACTGTTAGTTGCAACTTTCCCCAGACAAATTTTCGCTTTTATTTTGAAGTCAGTACTCTTCCGGTCTTGTCTTGGTTAACCTTCGCTGACTTGACGCAGCTTCTGAAGACGCGGCCGCACCGCAGAGAAGTGAAGTTGAGCATCCTGCAGGTAATGTAGGCTCATACATGGTGTCAGTGTGGCGTTGTTCCAAATATTAGCATATATTCTGTAGGTTTTGCTTCACTGTGACATTTCACAGGGTGTAGGACGATTTTTTTTATTCCGTTTGTGTCGCTATTTGATAAGAATGGTGTGATAAAATGTAATGTGGATAGCGTAACGTCAGGCGAGAGAGACAATGTTGTGTTGTTTGTATGATATTGTTGGCTAACCTATTAGAAGAATATTTACCTGAACTGATCCTGGGCTAGCCTTTTTTCCAAAACTGGGGTTCATTCATTGTCTGTGAGAGGCAGGAGGATGAGAGCTGCGGCAAGTCAGACAGAGTTCGCCAAAGTAAGACCGGAAGTGTGGTGATTTCTCCTTCAAAATAAGAGCTTTAAATGTGCCACTTTCGAAAAAAAAAAAAAAAAAAAAAAAAAAAAATAGAGATATGTAAATAATTGCGTGGACACAACAGAGACTGTCGTGTTTATAGACTCAATAGGAACATGATATTCCTTATGTAGTGGAACTGTAGCTGAAAAATATATATATATATAAGATATATATATATAGATATATAATTACATAGTACTATGATGCACAGTATTAGGAGCTCAGGAGGAGTTTTATTTTGAAAACAGTTTGGCCGGAACTTTTGTTTGTTGTTCTAGCTAACTTGACACTGATGGTTCAGTTGCAGGCATTATGCAGACTGAAAACTGGAGTAGTCTGCCTTCACGCTGCCCATGTGTTTTGTCAGTCGATATTGCACAGTATTGCTTGTGTTATTGCTTGAAAATACAGGGAGCAGGCATTGTCTGTCCCCAGAACCACAACACCACTGCCTGTTATTCTTAATGCAGCTACTCCATTTTAAAATCCCAAATGAGGCTGTTTTATACAGATGTATATCCTATTTGGTCTTGGCTCGTCATTGTTGGCTAGTTTAATAAGCATCGATTTGTTATACCACCTCAGCCCCGATGCGTGCCGTTCGAGACAACGGTACGCCGAAATCCAATTAAAAATCTGACAGTTTAATGTTGCATTGTTTGTCGGCAGGCGTACATACCAGGTAGAACATGACTTAAGACATATTACAGATCATTGGGGTTTTCTGGTATATTCGGCAAACACATTATCCACCAAGCAGCACTTGGTTTCAATGAAATCTGAACTTTGAAAATTGGCTCGTACTGCTCGCTACCGCCCACCACAATGTATTTTGATGGAACACGACCGTGCGAATAACAGCAGAACCAGTGCCAAAGGATCGATTTTTATTTAAATAAGGACTGCTTGGTGGATTATATGTATGCCGAATGCACCAACGCAACCTAGTAATTCGGGAAACCTCTTAAGTCATGTTCTATGTGGTAAGTACTTTTGGTGATAAGCAGGGTTGCCTTAAATTGCCAGATTTTTGAATGGAGTTTTGCGTTGCTGTTGTCTCCATACAAGAAAACGAAACTCATCGGGCACTACGTTCTGCCGTCCTGCTGCTCGGGCATTTAAGCATAACCTGCTTGCAAAGGATTCAACATGACATCATGCATGAGAAACAGTCCTGTTTTGGACGGATTTTATTTATTTTTTTATTTTTTTTGTAGCGGAAGGATCAAATCGCCAATAACATTACATAATCACAACTGAGCTTAAATTGTGGGTTGATTTGGATGTCAGTATATTAGCCTAGTGGATAAGCTTTAATGTCCTATGTTACAGTGGATTTCAGCCACTTTGATGGTTCACTATTTCTTCTTGGTTAATATAAATAACAATATAAAGGCTGGATGCACCCACAAAGAGCAATAGCAAGCAAATGACTCATTGTGCAAATCAAAGCTGCAGCTCTAACACTCCTCAGTGCAATCAGACCACTGGATTAGAGGGCATCTGAGGACAACTGTGGGCCGCAACATTACTTTGCTGCTGCAAAAAAAACAAAAAACACTTTGATACAACTGGCCCATTTTCATTTCCTTCCTGGAAATATGACAGCTCACTAAAACCCTAAGGTGTGGCATTTACGTCCACCGAACTTACCGCTACACTTCTGGGGACATGACTGACAAGATATTATTATTTGGTCAGTGTGATAAAAAAAAAAAAAAAAATGTAGGTCACCGAGCTATCAGCTTCAGAGGGAACATTGGTTCCTGAACGCTCCCTTGGCGTGAATTTTCTTTTAGGATATGGCTTCCGAATAGATCTTCCCTCCATTATACTGATAAAAAAAAAAAACTACAAGATCAAATTTTGGTCTCACTCAGGCCTTGAGGTATAGTGAGTGCCACACCTTAGTGTACCCGATTGACACCTATGAGTGCTACATAGTAAAGCCATTCCTTCTCACCTAACAAGTGAACTCCCTATCGCTGCCTTTCCAGTGGTTTGGTGTTTCCAGCACAAGTCCCTCGACTGGTTGTGCCCCGGCATTTAGAGCCCGACACCCGCAGGCCCGCTAATCCTGTCCACCCAAACCAATCAATCCTGACATATTGAATCCTCGCCGCCTTGTCCCGTCGCTGCGAAGGGGATGGGGTGGGGGGGTGCAGATGTTTTGGCATTCTCCGTGCCCTCGACAGGGAATTTCTCCCGAGTGTTGTGTTTTATTTATTATCATTTGTCTTTTTCACCCCCGGCGTTGTCCTTCTTCATCTTCAGGCGGGTATGTACAGTGGGGTGGGGGGGTGGGGGGTGGGGGGGGGGGGGGGACATGACAGCCCGGTATGATCCAGCGGTCAGGTTTGACGCTCTGCAGCTGCATCAACCGGCCCGGGCCCCAGTAGATGATGAGCACATACAGGCAGCTCCTGTAGTTTTGTTGTTCTGGGAGAGTTGTTCAGAGAGCATATCTGGACCAGAATCGATCCCCCCAAATGCCACAGCTGCCTGTCGCACCGTTTACATTTAAAGCGGTGATCCACAAGCTCTTTGTTTTGTCGGTTCAGCCTCCATCTTCACCTGTCAATCAAACAGTGTGTCCAGCACACTGTGACGTCTTCCTCCTTGGATTTTCTGTTGAAGTTTGAGTGTCTGTAGGGTTAAAATGCATCACTTACTGTGGATTTTTTTTTCCCAGCTTTCATGAACTGGCTACAGGTTGAATTACTATTGACTTATATCAGTCCAAAACGGAAATGTATTTACATGAAAATATTGCGGATTATTACTATATGGCATTTCGCCAACGCTTTTATCCAGCGTGACATACTAAGCTCTTGATGTGACTAGAGCTGCAACAATTAATCGATTAGTTGTCAACTATTAAATTAATCGCCAACTATTTTGATAATCGATTAATCGGTTTGAGTAATTTTTTTTAAAGGAAAATAAGTCAAAATTCTCTGATTCCAGCTTCTTAAATGTGAATATTTTCTGGTTTCTTTCCTCCTCTATGACAGTAAACTGAATATCTTTGGGTTGTGGACCAAACAAGACATTTGAGGACGTCATCTTGGGCTTTGGGAAACACTGATCCACATTTTTCCACCATTTTCTGATATTTTATAGACCAAACAACTAATCGATTAATCGAGAAAATAACCGACAGATTAATCGACAATGAAAAATAATCGTTGTGAAGCATAAACAACACCGTCATCATCGTTTCCGACCACAACGCCACTGTAATCCCTCTCGCTCCTCCTTTCTAGGTGTAGACTTACCTCTCTCGACCCCCTGATGTCTCACGGGTGCCAAAAGCGGGAGCATAATGGCCTTATTGTGGCACCGATAGGCCCGGAGCCCAAATGGCTTTTCGCTCTTGCGTTTGCCGCCCGGAGCCAGAACGGTGTGTGGTTTCTTGGACACTTGGACATGAGCAGCGCGGCTTAGTCTCACAGGTAACCCGGCCCCTACCCCCCCCACCCCCACGGCTCAAAGCGCACACGTTGGTTGGTGGTATGGTAAACATCTCGGAGCGTGCCCGCATTATGGAAACGGCATAGCGCTCTCTCCTCGGGGGGGGGGGGGGGGGGTTTCGCCGCGGCCCCCCCCCCCCGTCAAAGGTCCCTCTGTTTCGGGCCAAGGGCAAGCACAGCCGGAGAGAGGACAACATTGATATTCATGCGGCTCGTGCTTAACGGAGTCACCGGCGGGGCGTCTCATCCCTCAAGTGTCAGTCATCGCGCCGTCCTTGGGAGCAGGTGAAATGTGAGGTGGGGGGGGGGGGGGGGGGGGGGGGGGGGGGATGGGCATGAACCTGATTGAAACATCAGGAAGAACAGGTCTTCTTCCGGGTGAGGGAGCGGAAACGTGTTTTACCCCCCAAGAGAGACAATACGCGGGACCGTCCCACATTGAAAAGAAGACTCTTTGTTTATTCAAAAATGTGAAACATGTACGCAGAGGATCCCGGTCAACAAAGTCTAAATATATTTTCACATCGCTCTATTTGTCTGCGACAGTTTAGATCTGTGATTCTCAACCTTTTTCATATCAAGGACCCCTAATTTAGTCCACATTAGAGCCACGGACCCCCATTTGATGAGATTTTGTCTCTCAGACCCAAATCTGAGAATATTTTTATCGTTAGATATGATTTTGTCCAGAATCCCATGACTATCTGTATTGTAGGTAGAGAGATAACAGTGAAACTATGACCAAAACAGTCATTGCGTTAACTTCTTGTAAATGAAATAATGGGGAAGTTTAATAATTCATCAGTTTGCTGGAACCCCCTCAAGGACCCCCGGTGGTCCCCGGACCCCACGTTGAGAACCACTGGTTTAGATGCCTAAAATTCACGAAGAGGCGCCGGTGAAGGTACCACGCACACACAAGATACGCTTCGAACTTTTATTGTACCCCCACGAACAGTCTTATTTCAGTAAATAAAGGCATTCTCACAGTCGTAAAGTTTTAAGCGAATCACAACATCAATTATAACTGTTCCTGTCGGGTTCTTAGTCAGCGCAAATAGCCACGGGAACTAGGAAAATAGCGCTTCCGACCATTGACCAAAATAGTTCCAGCACATAACGCTGAGCTCGCGTTACTCTTATCGGAATACAAATCTCTTCCCATCGCAATATATCATGAAAACTACATGTCATTGTCTCGGGAACCTGGAAAACACCAGGCCTCCTTAACACTGGGGGGGGGGGACTACGGCGGGACTACGGCGGTAATAAATCATCTATCCGTACATAGAAAACCTCGCGTTTATGATTTAAGACGTGTCGCGTAAAACCGGCCGGATGTAGGATGTTAGCGTCCCCGGGGGGGGGGTAACCCAAGGGTGGGGGCCCCTCGGTAACATCAATCGGGAGGACTTCCCCACAAAGCCGCGGAGACAGAAGCTGAAATGTCAAAAGCGCCGTAAGCGAAACAGATTTCCTCCCCCCCCCACCCGCCCGCCCGGCGACCGGCTTAAAAACGGCGGGAGCGGAAATTGATTCTCATCCTCGTTAATGAAAGGATGCGCTCGCTTATATATATGCGTGTGTGTGTGTGTGTGTGTGTGTGTGTGTGTGTGTGTGTGTGTGTGTGTGTGTGTGTACGCCCTTTGCGTGTAGGCAAACGTGTTGGCAGGAAAGCTCGCACGTGCACTCCGTGGAACACCTTATGCTCGGGTGTTAAGTGTTTATACATGCACTGTGTGTGTGTGTGTGTGTGTGTGTGTGTGTGTGTGTGTGTGTGTGTGGAGGTTGTATGGGAATTAGAGCATGTGTGCGCTCACTGTGAGTTGTTAGGCCCTTGGCCGAGCGGCAACCCCCTCTGCTGGAAGGGGGCTGGATGGCGTCAGTGACCCCGGAGGCGAGCGTATGGGCCCCAGCTTGGGTCTCTCGGCGAGGCGGAGGGGCCTCTGCTTTCCCAGCCTCTCCTCCGACCCCCCCCGCAGAGAGAGCAGCCTGTCGGGCAGAAGGCCCCGTCAGCTGCACCGCTCATTCACAAGTCACCTACCGCACACACACACACACACACACACACACACACACACAAGCCGTACATTGAACCAGTGTTACTCCCGCTCTTTTTGACATGTTTCTATCTGATATCGGTTAATCCCTTCATTAAAAAGTAGA
>NW_027284456.1:0-22333 GCF_046629955.1 Centroberyx affinis | reverse complement strand
GGACTAAATTAGGGTCCTTGATATGAAAGTAAAAGTAGAAGTAAAAGTAGTAAAAGTAGAAATACTACAGTATAAAAATACTCTGTTATAATTAAAAGTCCTGCATTCAAAATGTTACTTAAGTAAAAGTACAAAAGTATTAGCATCAAAATGTACTTAAAGCAACAAAAGTAAAAGTACTCATTATGCAGAATGGCCCATTTCAGAATAATACAGTATATATTATATTATTGAATTATAATTATTGATGCATTAATGTGTAAGCATCACTTTAATGTTGCAGCTGGAAAAGGTGGGGCTGATTTCCACTACTTAATATACTGCTGGGTAGCTTACAGTAATCTATAATAATATATCACAATTTATTAGTTGATTATATTTTGTATTAATAATCTGAATCTGCAAAGTAACTAGTAACTAAAGTTATCAAATAAAGGTAGTGGAGTAAAAAGTACAATATTTCCCTCTGAAATGTAGTGGAGTGGAAGTAAAGTAGCATAAAATGGTAATACTCAAGTAATGTACAAGTACCTCAAAATTGTACTGAAGTACAGTATTTGAGTAAATGTACTTAGTTACTTTCCTCCTCTGGTCTTAATATACTGCTAATGACACCCATCATCTAGTAGCCTACTGTATGGTCACTGCTATCTGTTTAAAATGTATAGAGTAACATGTAGGTTTGAATCTCTGAGTCTCGCTCATGTCGATGCGAACTGGAAACTGGGAATAGACCGTGAACGAGTGTGTGTCCAAGTCTGGCTCGTTACCGTTAGACAGAGAACACATACACACACATGCAGTAGATACACACACTGTGATATGTAGTGCTGTATGTTTTCTATCCAGTCTTATATTTCTCGATCGCGTTCAGAAGTTTTGGTCGGCGTGAGGCCAGCGGCGGGGGAGGCCGGTGTTGTGGAGGCGGCAGGAAGCCTCCTCATCTGTCCGGACACCGCTGCTCTCTCCCTGGCCGGCCTCCATGTTGGCTCCGCTCTGCTCTTCTTGTCACCGACGTGTGGCGTCGAATACGTGTCGCATGGGGAGTGGTGGGAGAAAAACAAAAAACAAACACACTTTAAAATCGAGAGTTGTCAGACTGAGTTGCTTCTTCAGAGATGAGATTTGAAACATTTCAGAGCAGAACATGGTTTGAATCTGGTCTGAACAGATTGGATTCCATGTTGTTTTTTTTGCTGTTCAGACTTGTATCAGATACGTGAAAAAATGTGTATTTGTCTGAACATAGCACAAGAATCAGCCAGTCTGCCTCTTTAACCTTTAGACTTCTACCATGTCCATTATATTATGATGGATGAGGCTGAGCAGGGAAATCTAATAGGCATCTTCCCTTATTTATAACTGTGAACTGCTCACTGTGATGGACAACAATAGAGAGGATATTGGTGTAATAAAAACTACACCCCCCATCTCACCTCGTCATGACCTCAGGCCGGGGTCAGTCCGGGCCTGAGCTATGGCTAGCATGAAGCTAACATGGCTGGGCTGCTAATGAATCAAGTATTTTTAAGCCAAGTTGGCTTTCTGCAAAGCCTAACATCAACAGAATGCTAACTACGCTAGCTATGGTGGACAGTTAACGTTTTATGCTATAAATGTGTGAATAGAATACGCTAAGATAAGCTAAAACCTAATATGTAATGAAATTATGAACTATATGCAGTGTGAAATAGGTGGAAACTTTATAAAAAAGTTATCACTGTGCAACACACTGTATAACAATCAGAAGGACACAGGAAACACAGAAAGGCCTATGTGAAATTACAACAAATATACATGATGTGCTAAATGTGCTTCATATTCACATTACCAAGTATACAGAAGGTAATACACAAGTAGAGAAACAGTCTAATTGTGTAGATCTGTTTTTATAAAAAGTTATATTTATTGTCAAAGCATTTTCTTTCACATTATATTCACTTTCTAGTCTGTTAAATTGTAATAGCTTGTGGGTTAGCGCTACTCCAGCTAGCTTGTAGCAGTGTTCATATAAGAATGGCTGCATCATGCTAGCAAGTGTTTAAAAGAGTGTTTTTGTTGCATTTCTGCTTTATTTGGCAGTGCAGAGTGGATAGAGACACCGAGAAAGAGTAAGACACCTTGAAGATGACAATAAAATATGACAAAGTAAACGTGCCAGGTTGTAACCCTCTACTTAGGTTATAGGTTAGCCACGTTAGCCTCTGTTAGCCAGTTAGCATTCTGTCCTGAATTCCAATGATGCATGATGCTAATGATAGCTAGCTCATCACCCTGCTGGCTAGCTGTAATGAAGCTGATGGTGTGTAATGTCTCTATATCTGTGTGCGCCTGTGGCTATCCTTCAGCCATGTCAAGGGCAAAACCACCATTACTGCAAGCACATATTCACATTCACATCACCAACTGACATTTTCATGCTCATATAGTCCTATTTATACGTTTTATGGCTAATTTATTTGGATTTTTAACTATTTTAGGTATTATTTTTCTTTTTTTTGTTTACTATGCTGTATCTTAATATACCGCTAATAGCACCTCATCATCTAGTAACCTGTATGTACACTGCTACTTGTTTAAAATGTATAGAGTAGGCTACATGCATGTGGCAGCTAGCATGTGCTTGCGATGTCGTAGGTTTGAATCTCTGAATCTCGCTCATGACGATGCTAACTGGAAACTGGGAATAGACCGTGAACGAGTGTGTGTCCAAGTCTGGCTCATTATAGACGGACAGAGAAGACACATATACACACACACACACTCTTATGTAGGCCTATGAAATACCATATGTTTTTTTAATGCGGTCTTATATTTCTTGATTGCATTTTGAGATCTTGTTCAGGGCGATATGACTGTCAGCCAAGTCATTTAGCCGTCGCTCATACCCAGAGTGACTCACAGTAACAGAAGTAGAATATCACTGTTGTCACTTGTAAACCTCCTTGTAAAAACTCCAATTCTGCTGATTTTCATGTTTTTGCTTTAATTGAGGGATCGCATGCTCCTCTGTGGGTTGAGAAAATTTTCCGACCTCTTGGGCTGACGAAACCTTTTCAAAGCCCGGTCGATAACGTCAACAACGTTTTGTCACCAAGCTAAAAATAAGGCTGTTTTTTTATTCGTTTATGAAAACTTGACATTTTGAAGATACAAAGATATGCTTAAATTCCTAGTTTGCCATCATCACAAGCGACTAATAGATAAGATATAGATAGCCACAGTGCCGTGACAATAGATGTTAATAGATGCCAAGAGTAGATGCTAGAAGCTTAACTTTCCAGTCTGCTGACGGGTTTCTTGGATTTTGTGCAGCATCACTTCTGAAAACGAGGCATGAAGCAGATTATTAGGGCGTGACTAAGCATATTATACTATTTGTGATCGTGACCGTTGTGATATTTGGCTCCCGTTAAAACTATATTATGACGTCATTTTGAACCACAATCACCTATAATGTCACAGAAAACACAATTAATTGCAATTTTAGTGCAATTTTTTACTTCTTCTTACCGGAATTTAGAGTTTATTTGATAATTTGTGTGTTGAGTTGAGTTTCATGACCCTTACAAACTGCTAAAACCTCATTAAATTTAATTAATCCGTGTAACGTACATGAACGAGAAAATTGGTTTTCTTTCCTTCATTCCAGAAAAATGTACTTTTGGCATATAAGTGTTTTTTTTTGGTCTGAAAATACCCGTCTGTTCGTGACAGAATCCACCATGTAGCATCTTGGAGCTGAAATATTCCTTTGTGTTCACGTCTCACTGCGTCAGAAAGGCTGCGGGCCGCTTCACATTCCCGGCTCTCATGCTTTCACATTGTGAGAGGTGAGATACAGTTGATTTAGATTTGATTGTGGTCAGATTGGATTACCCCCATCCTTCCATTAGCCCACACACAACACACACTCACACACACACACCACTGGGGCTAGAGGATTCTCATCAGTCAGCAGATATGTCCAATATACGTAGGCGGGGTTTGTGCATGTGTGTGTGTGTGTGTGTGTGTGTGTGTGTGTGTGTGTGTGTGCGTGTGCGTGGGTAGATTGGTCAGTAGGAGGCTGGTCATGTGATTTATGACGGCATCTCCATTTAACGGCCCTGAAATCGTCCCTGGCCCTGCGTGTGTGTGTGTGTGTCTGTGCATCTTTGTATGTGTGTGTGTGTATCCTCATGTATTATGGATATGCCCCACCCCTCCCCCCCTCCCCCCACCCCTCCCCCCACCCCTCCATAGCTCAGTAAGCAGGCTGGTAGCGGCAGCCTCGGCCTCCTCTCCCTCTCACCCACTGAACCGCAGCTCTACCTCTGAGGCTTATTTTTCATTTAGCATTACCATATTAATTTATTAAGAGAGAGCGGGCCGTCCCGTCCCGGCTCTCCGCTAAGCAGCGCTGGAAATCTTCCTGGCAGCCCGCTGGCTCCGGGATAGTGCTTTTCAGTCCGGAAAACACAAATTTTTTATTTTTTATTTTTTTCTTTGACTTCATACAGTAGCGGAGCGGTGACTGGAAATCTAGTGTACTGTTAGGCAGAGAGGAAGTGATGTCACGTCGATGTCACGGGCCTGACTGGAAACTGTGATGTCATGACTGTGTGTAATTGCCATAACGGTCTGAGTAAGGCTTTCCAGGTCGACACCAGGTCCGATATTTCAGGTGCGATGACGCTTCTAAACGACACCTTTGCTTTTTGAACGAAAACGTTTTTCATAATGCAATAGAGTGTGTTGTTTGTTGTCTATTATTCATTCTTGTACCTTCTCTCTCACTCCTTCGCTCTTATTCTATCTCTTTTCCCAGCACTCCTCTCCTACATGATCATTCTAGTGTGAGAGAAATATTGTCAGGCCATTAAGGCTCTGACCTTTGACCCACTCACTATTGGCTGCTTGTGATATTGGTGATCTAGGAAATTGAGTTTATTCTGTTGTTGCTCTGGGTAAGAATCAGCAAAACACCTTCAATTTTACATTTAAACAGAATCAGAAAACACTCAGTAAATTTCTTAACAAGAAGAAAAGCTGGTTTTGCTGATGGAAGAAACAAATATTTCAAATATTTTTGACTCCTTTTCGTAATGTTTTGATGTTTTAAAATTGATACCATGAGCAGGAGACTCTCACATTCGCTCGTACTCTATATGTTCATTTGAAGAGAAATGGCAGTAAATGTAAATGGATAGTAAACTCTGCAAAGCCAATATGGAAGTTTTCTAGTGGGTACATCACAAAATTAATTTGTATTACATGTTTCTTTTTTTTTTGGAACAGAGTCACCCAAGAAGCTAAGTATGTTTTGTAGAAATCAGACAATGAAGTATTATCGTATTGTGTAATAAACTCATAGTTGATGGGGCAAACAAATAGTTGTTTTCACATAGATTTTACCTGCAATACGTGCATTAGTGCATATTTGTTAGCAGTTTGCAGTTCCTTTGTGTTTTGACTGTAAATGAAAACAGAAAATGCTGCAAATTTCAGTTTTTCTAAGCAGCCGCTGGAAAAACGAAGCGTATCTCTCGCGGCGTTCACGACGGGCGAAGTCAAGAAGACTCTGTAGAGGATGTAATGAAATGAATCAATAATTTATGCAACCTGAACACCCCCCACCTCTGGGACCCGGGTCCCTTCAGACTCCACTGATCTACATCAGAAATAGATGCAGCAGCGTTTTCTTTCCTCCCTCCTGCCAGTTTTCATCACTGAATTTTGAACCATTCCATTATTTAATTGGCACAATAAAAACATAAAACCACAAATAGGATCGAATCCATAAATTGCAGCCAAATAAAAAATAAATAAATAAAAAAATACATTCCAACGGAGGCAGTTAACTCACTAATTTATGCTTTTCCTGGCATTAGATTTGCATTAGTGTGTGTTGGGTCTGGCCTCTGCCGCAGCGCTCGCCCCTCTGGCTGATCTCAGGTCAAATCACACCATAACCTTCACGTCCTGCTTCTGCATTAAAAAACACTTAAAGTGGACAGTTGCATCATGGGACGGCATCACCAGTGGACATTTTTTTATCCACACTTTTTTTTCACACGTTTTTTTATGTTCATTTTGTTTGTTGTGAGATGATTTATGAGCTGCTTCGGGAACACATTCGTCATTTTTGTGCCTTGTGTTTTTTTTTCATAATTGCATTTTATGCTGGTTTTTATCTCTTCACTTGTATGATTTATCACTGTGGAAATGAACCAAGCTAAAACCTAAAGTGAACATGATGGTGGAATATTCTGTTCTTGCTGAGGATGTGTTGTCTCCAGCTCTGGCTCTGCCCAGATCTGTCTCCTCCTTGTTATTTGCTCCTAGACTGTATGCTGACAGTAGTGGGCACACCGCCATTTTATAGTGCCACAGTGAGCCCTAATTCTCCATCCCTCCGCTTCCCTTCTGTGAAATATGCCTTTCCTTTAAATGGATCCCATGGCCTATAAGAGCCCATACCGTCTGCCAGCTGCAGCTCAAACCCAGTCAGAGATTTACTGGAGTTCAGCGAACTGAGCGGCAGGATCAGAATACACTGAAAGATCCTGATAGGCCGAATGGAAATATTAAGATCAGTTGAACAGTTGGCAGTTCTTAATTTACACTTCAATATAGTTAAAAGCATAAACCTCTCAGTTCTACAAACATTTCTCAGAGGCAGAAATTAGCCTATCTGATTGGTAGAGTTAAACCTCAGTGGGCGGAGCCAAAGAATCACAGTTTGTCTGGTTAAGTAACATTAGACTGAAGCTAATATTATCCTAGCGCTCTGCTACTAACTGAAAAAATACAATCTATCATACTAAGTTATCTAGGTTAGCTAATTAGCTAGCTGACCTTCTACTTCAAACTAGCCATATTAGCCTATAGCTAGCGAGGTAAGCTAGTTAGCTAGCTGCTGAGCTTCAACATCATGATGTCATGGTCATGAAGGAATGATAAAAGTCATTGCCATTTATATTGTTTACTTATATTTTGACCAGATTTCTTTCTTTACCTTTCAAGTTTGCCAGTTAGCGAACTTGCACTCTGAAAAACTGTGGTACTTTGGCTCCGCCCACTGATGTTTAAATCAACCAATCAGATTATTTCTGCCTCCAGAGCAGCTCTGCCTCTGAGAAATATTTATATAACTAAAACTACAATCTGCACTTTATTCGCCAAGAACACATGTATAATCTTGGTCTTGGTGCCTCAATAATCAAACTTTTGTGTTTCTACTGTAAATTGTTGTGGAAAATTTAATTTGCAACTCAACGTCGCCTACATGACTTGTGGTAATGTCACTAAGCGTTTTGTTTTTTTTACATTTAGGCATTTATCTGACGTTTAGCTAACTTGTCCAGAGCGACAGAGTGGGTGAGCAGGCAGAGGTTCAGTGTTTTGCTCAAGGACACTTGGGCAGGACAGCAGCTTCTGCCTTTCTGCTGCAGCGTGTGCAGTCGGACGCTTTTAGATCCATCGGAGGAAACGCGGTCTAAATAGTCTCGGGCAAAGTCATTACAAGCAGTTATTGAATTGAATCAAGGCATTAAGAGGAGAGTAGATGGCCGTACTAAGTAGCCCTAACTCTCCCTCACCTTCCTTAGCCTGAATGTGCCCTTCCCTTAAATAGATTTATAGGAAGCCATGCTGTGCGGCGGCCGTACCTCACGGCCAAAGTCAAATGGAAAGTGAAACTGTAAAGGAAATGAAACGGCAAAAAACTCTTCTACTCTACTACGACTATGATGCTGAGTCATGTGATTCTGTATGAAGTCATGCCCAACAACAAAAACCCTCTTAGATGGCATTCCTTAGAATAAGATCTAATCAAATGGGGGTCTGTGGGTCTAATGTGTATCTGTTTGTGGGTCCTTGACATGGGAAACCCTGTAACAGAGAGATTTTATTCATTTTTATTTTTATTTATTTTGTTTATTTGATAGGGACAGAGCACGTTCATAAACATCAGTATAAAAATATAAGATGTAAACATGCCGGAGTTAGCAAAAATGCTAATTTACATCCGTAGTCCCAAGGCAGGTAACAAAAACAGAAACATTGCATGTGACAATATACAAATATAAATATACAAATACACAAGTAGAAAAAGACAAAATACATTGTACAACATACAACAATCACACTTTAATTATCGCTGTGGCTCACTGCAGCAGCAAAGACTAGGATATATACTGTAAGATAGAGATATGGAGATATATAAGGTAGAGCAAACAAAAAAACAATATATTAAAGATAATGACACAGAACTTATATATCATACAGGAACTCATATATACTGATATTTTGGGCCGATATTGGTGTGTACTGCATCCCATCTTTCCTGTCTTTCCCTACTGTGATGACTAAATAGACCAAAAAAAAAAAAAAAAACCCTGAAAAATTTAATTAAATCTTTTACAAAATTGGATATCAGCCAATCAGTGTTGCCAAATGCCAATATGATGGAGGCGAGGATATGAGTTTTATTACTCAAGAGTTTTAATGGTCAAACATATAAAGATAGTGAATATCAGCACAAAATATCAGCTAGCAGCTCCAGCCCAAAAATATTTGCTATGGGCCTTTAAAAACCCAAAAGGCATCAGACCCTTAAAAAAAAAGAAAAAGTCACATGTGAACCCAAAGCTCATGTGATTTTTTTGGTTTTCATATGTGAACATGTGAAATTCCCCATTGATATTTTCACCTGTGAACTGTGTCTTTGCGTGTGAAATGAAATTCTCACATGTGAAACAAACATTTGGCAAGGGGGGAAAAACACTGAATTGAAATTTTCTCATATCTGAAGTACAAAAAAAACTGTCACATGTGATGTCAGAACACAACGTGAAAAATATGATTCACATATGAAAACCAAAAAAAAAATGTGTCATGTGCTTTGAATTCACATGAGGGTTTTAACATGTGAAAAGGGGGGAGGGGGGGGGGCGGGGTCAGAGGTCAAGAGCAAAAACCCACTTTTAGTAAAACAAAAAAAAAAAGTCCAGGAGTGACATCATCAGGACCGGAGACAGATCAAACACTTTGCCGTGCTAATGGCGTCTCTGCCGTCTCTGGTCCCACAATGCAGCGCTCCCGGTCGGATCCACGGCGGGCCATGTGGCGTAAATAGTCTCTGGCAAGGGCACTGCAAGGAATTGTGGGCCGTCTGACACAATGTGACACTGGGCACGTTGAAGACCCAAAGACCACGAGAAAACCTTATTAATATAGACTTTTTGGCTCTGAGTCATCACACACACACACACACACACACACAGGCGTACAGTCACAAGAGAATATTTTTTCAAGGTTTTCTATTCTTGTGGTGACATTTGGACCCTGTAACATCATAAAAACATAGACACCCCCCCCCTCCCCTCCCTCCACACACACACACACACACACACACACACAGACTGTCGCTCTTATTCTCTCTTTTCCACACACACACACACACACACACACACACACACACACACGCTACAATCCCTGCTCTGGGGAGAAGGATATTGAATTAGGACAGGGGAATGTTTAACTTGAGAGGACCACAGTAAATTGATCCTGAAGGACACCGGGTCCTGATAGCACCGGCTCCGCGCTGCGAGGCGGAAAAGTGGGGGACAGTAAATCGCAATTTACATATTACATCACAGATATTCATGCAGATCAACGTGAAGCCGGTGCAACGGGATGAGAAAAAAATGTAATTCCTAGATCACCACCTGAAAAAAACGACAAGGGTCAAAGCCACAGCGAACAAATATTACTATATCAGTCCAAGGGAAACAACCTTACATGAAAACATTACTAAAATCATTGAAAATCTATATAAATGTAACATTTTAATAATTTATGCGAACAAGATGGACGCCACTGCCCCTCCCCCATCCTCAAAAATGCTGATTTGTAATATTGAGATATATTATTATTATTTCTTTTTTTTTTTTTAATAATCATCATCAGGTGGGAAACAACATTACATGAATACATTACTGAATTTCCCTAAAATCATAGAAAAAATCTATATAAGTGCAACATTTTAATATTTTATGCGAACAAGATGGACGCCGCTGCCCCTCCCCCATCCTCCAAAATGCTGATTTGTAATATTGAGATATATTACTGTTATTTCTTTTTTTTTTTTTTTTTTAATTAATAAATGTTTGTAAGAAATTTGTCTTGGTCTATGTGAAATAATGAGCGGCCTGCAGGCTTCCCCCCCCCTGGTAATTAATCACACAAAATAGCCCGGAGAGTGAAAAATTAAAATCATCCTTTATAGTGTCACGTTTCACCTTCCTCTCTTTGTCTTAGTCTTTGTCTTAGACAACGAAACGCAGATTCAGGGGCGATCGGAAGAAGAGAAAGAGAGACAGAGAGAGAGAGAGAGAGAGAGAGAGAGAAACCTTGTCTTTCATCTGACCTCGCCATCAGTCATCATGTCTTCAGTCTGTCTGCTCAGATCTGTGTGCAGAACCACACATTCACCCAAAAACACCCGTCTGCTATAGGCTTTTTGATTCTGTTTGGTCATTCCTATGTTCCCAGGGTCCTATGTTCCCAGGGTCCTAAGTTCCCAGGGTCCTATGTTCCCAGGGTCCTAAGTTCCCAGGGTCCTATGTTCCTAGGGTCCTAAGTTCCCAGGGTCTTATGTTCCCAGGGTCCTATGTTCCCAGTTCCCAGGGTTCTATGTTCCCAGGGTCCTATGTTCCCAGGGTCCTATGTTCCCAGGGCCCTATGTTCTCAGGGTCCTATGTTCCCAGTTCCCAGGGTCCTATGTTCCCAGTTCCCAGGGTTCTATGTTCCCAGGGTCCTATGTTCCCAGTTCCCAGGGTCCTATGTTCTCAGGGTCCTATGTTCCCAGGGTCCTATGTTCCCAGGGTCCTATGTTCTCAGGGTCCTATGTTCCCAGGGTCCTATGTTCCCAGGGTCCTGTGTTCTCAGGGTCCTATGTTCCCAGGGTCCTATGTTCCCAGGGCCCTATGTTCTCAGGGTCCTATGTTCCCAGGGTCCTATGTTCCCAGGGTCCTATGTTCCCAGGGTCCTATGTTCCCAGTTCCCAGGGTTCTATGTTCTCAGGGTCCTATGTTCCCAGTTCCCAGGGTCCTATGTTCCCAGGGTCCTATGTTCTCAGGGTCCTATGTTCCCAGGGTCCTATGTTCCCAGGGTCCTATGTTCCCAGGGCCCTATGTTCCCAGGGTCCTAAGTTCCCAAAGTCCTATGTTCCCAGGGTCCTATGTTCCCAGGGCCCTATGTTCCCAGGGTCCTATGTTCCCAGGGCCCTATGTTCCCAGGGTCCTAAGTTCCCAAAGTCCTATGTTCCCAGGGTCCTATTCTATTCTACTCTTGTCCACTGGCAGCCATTATAGAAGCCCCATTGGTCAGAATAATAAAATGACACTTGATTCTACAAATTTGATTTGAATTGGAAACAAGTGAAATTATCTATTATTATTTTCACTTATTTTAAGAAATTTACAATCTTAGGACTGAACAATAGACTAAATAACTTGTTAAGACAGAGATTTGTGAGACTGTGCTGCCAGGTGCCGTCCATGTGCTGAGTGAGTTTCACGACCGTTTGGCCCTTGAAAAACCCTTCAGGATGATCTCAACATGTGGGCTGACCGAGGTTCTATAAGGAACCATTTCTGTACTCTTTTGCTTAGACATCTGCATTGTGTTTTTGTTTATCTGCCCTTGTATAGGCCTCATTTGCAATTGCACAATATATACTATGTAGGGGTTTTGTTTATTTCCCACATTTATGCCATCACCCACCATCCAATAACTAAGAATTAAGAATCCCAAAGAACCATATACCGCATGTTTCTTTGGGATATTAAAAGGTTCTTGAAAGGTTCTTTGTGGAGACAGAAATGGTTCTTCTATGTCATCACTTTTTCAGCTCCAGTTCACACCTTTCTTTTTCTGTGTGTACATATGACCACGCTGCCCATATTTCCAGCTCGTTTGAACACGTCTGAAGCTCATGCAGCGCTCTTCTTCATCCGATCAGCATCCTTCATTATTACTTTAAACTCACCGAGAGAAACCGGCTCTTTCAGCTGTAACTCGTTTTGTTATTTAACAGACGCACCGCATGGTTTCTTTTTTTGTCCTCGAGACAGAGAGAGGGGAGACAAGAGGGAAAAGACAGGATGAATGAATGAATGTATGGTATGGAAACCAGGTGACCCAGTTAGCGAGGCGGGGCCTGTGGGAAGAGGCTCAGACTCTAATCTTACATGCCTACAGTCACAAAGTATAGGCGTTTAACTGTAGCACTTGAAGAAGAAGAAGAAGAGAGACGAAGAGTGAGTGAGAGCAGAGAGAGGAGTCGTGTGTCTCCATCATCTGAAGCTCAGCGGTCTGTTAATCAAGACGTGCAAGAGGCAACAAGGCAGCGCTGGCAAGGAAGAGCTTTTGTACTCTCTCTCTCTCTCTCTCTCTCTCTCTCTCTCTCTCTCTCTGTTCCTCCCTTCATCCCTTGCCATCCTTCCACCCCTCCGTCCCTCTGTCCCGAGGCCAAGAGCCACGCTGCAGCCAGGCCGAGTCCAGCTAGCGTAGCCGCCGGCCATCAGCCACAGGCGGTCTGACACTTCAGCTGTAAACACACTGACTGACTGACTGACTGTCTGTCTGTCTGTCTGTCTGTCTGTCTGACTGTCTGTCTGTCTGACTGTCTGTCTGTCTGACTGTCTGTCTGTCTGTCTGTCTGTCTGTCTGACTGTCTGTCTGTCTGTCAGGAGAGACACAGAGCACAGGAGCTGCTCACAAACATGCTTAGGTTGGTTTAGGTTAGGTTAGTTTACTGTGGTTTAGCCTAGTTTAGCTTAGCTTAGCTGAGGTTAGCTTAGTTTAGCTTTGTGTAGCGCAGTGTTAAAGTCCCACTGAAAGGGAAGTTAGAGCGTCTTTAGCTTCTGTACTGTGACGTATTTCCCGGTGAAACGGAATATTTGAGCGGTGTACAGTTACAAGAGGGATTTAAATTAAATCCTTCGCATTTGATTGGACCGCTAAACAGTGGGCGGGGCTTAGAGTTTAGCAGCGATACAGAGCTACAGAGAGAAACGGAGCTACAGAGGACTGTTGGCTCCACACACACCAGGCTGAAGAATGATTGATGGGTGGATGTCATGATATTATTGGTTGAAATCGGTTGGTTCATGCTTACGTAAGCACACGGCATATTTTGTTTTACAGGAAGAAAACATGATTGGATTTTGATATAAGAATACAAAGAAATTGATTTTTTGTATTTTTTTTGGCATATATTGTTAAATAGGTGCACAGTATGACCGGGGATGTGATCTAAAAGGGTTAAAAATGCATTTTTCATTTCATCTCGACTTTAAGCCTAAATACAGTTAGATTTAGTGTAGGCTAGTGCGTTTCAATGTAGTTTAGTGTCATGTAGTTTAGTTCAGTGGTTCTCAACGTGGGGTCTGGGGACCACCAGGGGTCCTTGAGGGGATTCCTGGCGTCCACAGCAAATTAATGAATTGTTAAACTTTTACAAGATTTACAAGAAGTTAAGACAATTAGAGAATGTAGCAGAATGACTGTTTTGATCATAGTTTCTCTGTTATCTCTCTACCTACAATACAGACAGTCATGGAATTCTGGACAAAATCATATCTGACAATAAAAATGTTCTCAGATTTGGGTTTGAGAGACAAAATCTCATTTTATGGGGGTCTGTGGCCCTAATGTGGACTAAATTAGGGTCCTTGATATGAAAAAGGTTGAGAATCACTGGTGTAGTGTGTTAATGTAGTTTAGTTTAGTTTAGTTTATAGGGAAGCTTAGCAGTGCTTAGCTGAGCATAATTAGCTTAGTGTATTTTAGTGTAAATAGTTTAACTTAGCGTAGTTTAGTGTAGGCTAGTTTAGTATTGTATGGTTTAATGCAGTTTAGCTTAGCTTAGCATAGTGTAGTGTTGTTTAGTTTAGTGTTGTGTGGTTTAATCTTGTTAAGTTTAGCTTAGCTTATCTTATCCTAGTTTAGTTCAGGCTGTTAGTGTTGATAAATTTAGCCTAATTTAGCTTAGCATAGTTTAGTTTGTTTATTTTTGTTCACTTTAGGTTAGTTTAGTGGATTTTAGTTTGGTTAGTTCTTCTTCTGTTGATTCCAAACAAACCAGAAACGCATCACTTCCTGTGGGCAGAGGATTTTTCCCAGGAAAGAGCCGCCAGACTCCGGCTGCTTAGGACAGACAGAGAGAAGATTTATGAACTGATAGACTGAAGGTCGGATCACTGTTGAGTTAGAGCAACCGGCAGTCGAGTTTCAACAGTGATATTTATTCATATGAAAATGTTGCAGAATATTTCTGCAATGCAGCATTTTCCCATCCGATGTTTTATATGTAGCAGGTGAAATATTATTATTATCGATTTCAGTGATTCCCTACTGCTGCTCCATCTTTCCCTCCTCCTGCCCCTCCCTCTCCCTCCAGATCTCATCCTTCCCTCTCTCCTCCCATCCCTCCGTCCCTCTGTCTCTCTGTCATTCCTTCACTCACCCCCTCCCTCCCTCCCTCCCTCTTTCTCTCCCTCCATCCACAATTCAGTGAGTCTGCAATATATTATATATGCTCTGTTCATGAGTGGGGGAGGAGAAACAGAGCAGGAGCAAAATGCAGCTGTGCGGTGTGCTTGTGTGTGTGTGTGTGTGTGTGTGTGTGTGTGTGTGTGTGTGTGTTGTATTTCTGCAGTTTATAATGACCAAACATCCTCACAGGGATAGAAAGATGCGGGAAATGGTTTGGAGTTAAAATTACAATAAGGATTAAGGTTAGGGAATGACTACAGTCACATGAAGTACACTAATACAGATGTGTGTGTGTGTGTGTGTGTGTGTGTGTGTGTGTGTGTGTGTGTGTGTGTGTGTGTGTGTGTGTGTGTGTGTGCGGCGCGGCTGCAGAGCGTCCTTCAGTCAATAAACCGATACAGCTTCATCCTCCTAATTAGCTATTTGCTCTTAGTCAGGGGAAAACACACACATTAAATTCACATCTTCACTGCTGGTGACATGAAGAAGACAAAGCTCTGCGTGTGTGTGTGTGTGTGTGTGTGTGTGTGTGCGCGTGTGTGTGTGTGTGTGTGTTAACTGTGAGAGTTTTGTGTATCGTGTAAGCGGTTATCTTATCGTTAAGTAAAGGTTAAAGTTAGGGTTGTGGTTCAGGTTCTGGTAGATTTAGGGCTGAGTTAAGGTTGACCGAGGGTTATTTAGTGGTTCTGGTTTGGTTAGGGTCGTATTTAGGCACTGTGTGGAGAGTAAACACAGCTAAAGTCAGTTTACCTACTCTCTTAGGCCTTATATTAATATTTATGACATAAATTCAAAGTATACATCCTAATAATTAGCATCAAACTGATAGAAGTTATATGAATATAGAGTCGTTTAAGGGAAAAAAACAGCATAAATTAATGATTTTCTGGCAATATAACTGAGTTGTGAATTAGTAAATAGTGAAGTAAATTTCTTATCATTGGATGTTATGATGATCACCGACTAGAGATCCTAGATTACCAAATTGGTTAAGGCTGTAGAGAGTGATTTAAAATTCGGTCATTATCTACTCATCCTCCTCATGCCAGTACAAAATCTGATGAGGTTATTTTTTCTTCATACAACTATAACCAGCAGTTTTCTGTATTTTTTTTAAGCTTTCTTCCAAACAGTTGCAGTAAATGGAGTCCAGTGCTTTAGGCTTCAAAAGGGCAAAACATAACATGTCCATAAGTGCCATCGCTCTGTGAGTGGGAAAAAAAACAACATTTTATCAATTATTTCAATGAAATCGAGTCTTCCTCCATTGTATTCAGCTTCTGCGTTGAATTGGAGAGAGATGTTGTTTTGGTTAAGGCAGTGGTTCTCAACGTGAGGTCCGGGACCACCAGGGGGTCCTTGAGGGGGTTCCAGCAAACTGATGAATTGTTAAACTTCACCATTATTTCATTTAAAAGAAGTTAACACAATTAGAGAATGTAGAAGAAAAGACTGTTTTGATCATAGTTTGACTGTTATCTCTCTACCTACAATACAGATAGTCATGTGACTTTAGTGATTTTAGTGATTTTTTATTGTTAGATATGATTTTGTCCAGAATTCAGATAGATAGATAGATTGCTTTTTTTGGTCGTGTGGCTAATAAACAATCTATCTATCTATCTGAATTCTGGACAAAATCATATCATAGTGAGGCTGAGGGGTTTTGAGCGGTTAGTGTTGAGTTGTTCGGGCTCATCAGTCTTTGCAGACAGGGACACCGGGTTAGGGGTTTGGATTAGGGTCGTTTTTCTCTTTATTAACCTTTAACCTCCGACCTTTAACCTTTCCTGTGCGTGCATGGCGGGGTTCAGCTGAGCGAGCGCTGCTGTTTTCCACGCTCACACACCGTCTCACTCAGGAGCCTCGGGTCAGGAGCCTCGGGTCAGGAGCCTCGGGTCAGGAGCCTCAGGTCAGGAGCCTCGGGTCAGGAGCCTCGGGTCAGGAGCCTCGGGTCAGGAGCCTCAGGTCAGGAGCCTCAGGTCAGGAGCCTCGGGTCAGGTGCCTTGCTCCGGGGCACTTCAGCTGTGGTTCAGAGGCAGGAGAGTGTGATGGTTCAGATGTTGGACCGCTCCTCTCCTCCTCCGGCCCGCCTGACGCTCCTCGTCTGAGGTGAAAAGATGAAAACACACCGCTGGTCTGCTGGGCTGGAGACGCTTTCCTCTCTTTCTTTCTGTCTTTCTTTCTTCCTTTTCTTTCTTTCTTTTTCTAAAATCAAGACAGAGAAGACAAAAAACAACATGTAGTGCAGGGTAAGAGGCAGGAATTATTCATGGCCTCTACCTCAGTTATAAACATTAACAACAACAACAAAAATCACAAAGTAAATCAAAAACAAACAAAACATGATGTTAATAACAAATAATAATAATAATAATGAATGTAATGATAGTAATGGAAATTAAATTTTAAAAAAGGACATAAAAGGGATATAAGCAGTTATAGTGTAATATATGCGAGTATGAGTGTATGAATATGCGTGCAGGTGTGAGCGTGAATACAACAAATGAAAAAAATATACTAAAAAAGAAAAATGATAAACTAGAGATTAAGGTACAGAACAGGCTGTCTGCTGGAGACATTAAGGAAGCCTGGGAGGTTCAGTTTTATTCCTACAGTAGAAGTAGTAGGTAGTAGTAGAAGGTGAAGTGATAAGCAGTATGGATGGAGAGTCGATTCTTTACTCCATCATGTCGATTCTCAGAATTGATTCTACTGATGAACAGACTCTGAGTCGACTCCTGCTGCAATTTCAACTCCAAACTCTGGAATCGAAGAAACTGTTTAATTTAAATGAATTTGTAATGTATTGATTCTGATTTGGGCCTGTCTATACTGATCTGTGCTCGACTGCCTCGGTCTGATCCATTTCACATCAAGCAGGAAGGGAGGAATTCAAGGCTCACTGGTTGAATGCCAACCGGCGTAAAAACGTCAATTTATGTGTTGATTTTCATTTGGAATCGGAATCGATTTAGAATCGATTCCATCAATTCCATTACAAAGAGTCGGAGTCGACCCTAAAAAATGTGGAATCGAAATAAAAAAGTTGATAACAAAAAAAACAAAACGAATCGTCCATCTCTGGTAAGCAGAAAAAAAATTCTCATAACAAACAACAACAGCATGTAAACCTCCAGCTGAAGTTAAAGAGGAAATACGAGGTTTTCACCCAACAGTGACGATATGTTGGCATGAAGACTAACACACACACACACACACACACACACACACACACACACACACCTACCCCGCCTGTCAGCCGCCACCCCACAAAAAGAAGAAGATTATGTATTGATTACATGACTCATTGCATCCTGGGAAAACGGTTACATTACGTAGAGTGCTTCTGCGCGGGCCGGCTGCTCTTTCATCGCTCTCTCTCCCCTCCCTCTCTCTCTCTCTCTCTCTCTCTCTCTCTCTCTCTCTCTCTCTCTCTTGCTGTCTCTCTCTCTCTCTCTCTTCCTCTCTCTTTCCCTCTCTCTTTCCTCTATGTCTCCCTCTCTCTTTCCTCTCTCTCTTCTCCTCCCTCCCTCTCCCTCTCCCTCTCTCTCTCTCTCTCTCTCTCTCTCTCTCTCTCCTCCCTCTCTCTCTCCCTCTCTCTCTCTCTCTCTCTCTCTCTCTCTCTCTCTCTCTCTCATCCATCACTGCTCCTGCCCAGGGGATCGGGGAGTGGGGGGATGAGGGGGTCTGAGGTGGTCTCTGATTATTTTCCTCTGGAACGTGTCACTCATATAATAACAGATGCAGAAGTGTTTCTCCTGGGTCTGTTTACTGGAACCAGATTCATCTCACACCAGATCCAGGTTCCTGAATGTTTTGTGTCAAAGGAAATAGATTCACAAATAAGTCAAGTAACTAACCCTAACCCTACAAGTCAACAAATAAATCAACATGCATGTTGATTTATTTGTTGACTATTCAAATTATGAATTTAAAAGGCAATAAAACAATAATAAACAGGGATTAAATTCATAGGAGGACAGAGGTGGAAAAGAGCAAAAAACATTGAAGTAAATTGTGGTATAATCGTAGGATGAAAACCCAAATAAATAAAATAATAGACAAAATTAAGATGGAGTTAAGATAAAAGATAAAAGACGTAAAAAGGTGATAGAAAGACAATAAAAAGATGATAAAAAGCTGATAAAGAGACAATAAAAAGCTGATAAAAGATAAAAAATACGATAAAAAAGTTGACATCACATAAAAGCAAGTCTATAAAAATGAGTTTTAAGAAGAGATTTAGAAGAAGTCACAGATCCTGCAGCCTTCTCTCCTCAGGCAGACACTTCACAGCTTTTTTTCCCACATTTTCACCTGCCTGTGTGTCAGTATTTGTTTCACATGTGAAAACATCACTTCACATGTAAAGAGACAATTCGTCACATGTTCACGTAGGAAAAAAAACAACATGTGTCCAAAAAGAGCATGTGCTTTGAATTCACATGTGGGTTTTTCACATGACTTTTTTATATGGGATAAGAGTAAAAGAAGCCAGTACATTAGTGCAGTGATTCTCAACCTTTTTCCTATCAAGGACCCTAATTTAGTCCACTATAGAACCACAGACCCCCATTTGATGAGATTTTGTCTCTCGGACCCACATCTGAGAATATTTTTATTGTTAGATATGATTTTGTCCAGAATCCCATGACTATCTGTATTGTGGGTAGAGAGATAACAGAGAAACTATGATCAAAACAGTCTTTTCTTCTACATTCTCTAATTGTGTTAACTTCTTGTAAATGAAATAATGGTGAAGTTTAACAATTCATCCATTTGCTGGGGACCCCCTGAAACCCCCTCAAGGACCCCTGGTGGTCCCCGGACCCCACGTTGAGAACCACTGTAGTGGTTGACATCACAACCCAGCAGCCAGAGCTGCAGCGTGGAGCGGAGCTGCTGTCCGTGGTGCTGAAGCCTCTGTCCTGTGTGTGGAGGACAAGACAGACCGTCTGTCTGAAGAACTTATATAGAACATTTCATACACAAGGCAAATACAATGTGCTTCACATAAAACAGAAAAAATACATAAAATGACATTAAAACGAAAGAAAGAAAAGATATTAAGCAGTCACTCTCACACTGGTGACACCTCTGGGCCCAGGTGCATAAAGCTAGTTAAAGACCAGTCTAAGCCTCAGACTGGTCTTAGATTCTCAGGGTGGACTAGTCTAATTAAGACTGTCTGTTACCTAAATATTACAACTGACTTACTTTGAGGTAGGAAAGATAGCCACCTTCCCCTCGGCTAATCTTGAGTTAAGAACTTTGTTGTTATGGCAACGAGTCGGCCTAACTGTCAGAGCGGGACGTTTAAATACTGAAGCTGAACACACAAACAAATAAAACAGCTTTTGACAGAATGCAGCTCAAAACAGAGAAGAAGAGGAGACATATTGTGTGAAAAGATGACTCAAGAGCTCATGAACATGTGAACCTGTGATTAAAAGCAGTGGTTCTCAACATGGGGTCCGGGGGCCCACCAGGGGTCTTCTTCACCTCCTCTCTCCCTTCTCTCTCCCTCCTTTTCTCCTCCTCTTCCCCTCCTTCCATCCACTGTTCCTCCTCCCTTCCTTCTCCTCTCTCCTCCCTCTTCCCCCGCTCCCTCCATCCTCCCTTCCTCCTCCCTCTCTTCCTTCCCTTCTCTCCAACCCCTCCTGTTTCCTCCTCCTCCTCCTTCCTCTCTCCTCCTTCTCCCTTCTTTTCTCCCACTCTTCCTCCTCCCTTTCCCTCTCTTCTCTCCAACCCCTCCTCTCTCCTCCTCCTCTTCACCTCCTCTCTCCCTCCTTCTTCCTCCTTTTCTCCTCCTCTTCCTCTCCTTCCATCCACTGTTCCTCCTCTCTTCCTTCGCTTCTCTCCAACCCCTCTCTCTCCTCCCTCCTCTTCACCTCCTCTCTCCCTCCATCCACCCTGCCTCCTCCCTCCTCACTCTCTCCTCCTCCCTCCTTTTCTCCTCCTCTTCCTCCTCCTCTTCCCCTCCTTCCATCCACCCTTCCTCCTTCCCTTCAACCCAACCCTTCCTCTCCTCTTGTCTCCTCCCTCTTCCTCCCTCCTCTTCACCTCCTCTCTCCCTCCTTCTCCCTCCTTTTCTCCTCTTCCCCTCCTTCCATCCACTGTTCCTCCTCTCTTCCTTCTCTCCAACCCCTCCTCTCTCCTCCCTCCTCTCTCCCTCCCATTCTCTTCCTCTTCCTCATCCTCCTCTTTCCCTCCTTCCATCCACCCTTCCTCCTTCCCTTCAACCCAACCCTTCCTCTCCTCTTGTCTCCTAACTCCTCCCTCCTCTTCACCTCCTCTCTCCTTCCATCCACCCTGCCTCCTCCCTCCTTCCCCTCTCCTGTCTCCTCCCTCCTCTTCACCTCTTTCTCTCTCCCCATCAAATGTTAATCCGCCTCTTTCTCTCCTCTCCCTTTATCCGCCCTTCTCTTCATTCTCATCGCCTCTTTTTCTCTCCTCCTTTTCACCTCCTCTCTCCCATCAACCCCTGCTCCTCCACCCCTCCCCCATCCATTACCAGGCCCCATAAAAGCCCCTTCTTTCCCCTCTCTCTCTCTCTCTCTCTCTCTCTTCATTTCATCCATTTGTCCCTCTGGCGTCTCGCACAGCAGAGAAGAAGAAGTCTAGAGCCGCCGTCCGACAATTTATTTATAGCCTGGCAGAGAGAGAGAGAGCGATAGAAAGAAAAGAAAGGGAGAAATAAAGACGGACAGGGGTGAACAAGACGAGAGAGACGTGACGTGTGTGTGTGTGTGTGTGTGTGTGTGTGTGTGTGTGTGTGTGTGTGTGTGTGGCTGTCAGGGCGTTCAGGGTTCATCGTTTGATGCCTCCTGTCTCTCTGCGTGACTCTGGCCTCTTTCTCTCTATCTGCTCCGTTTCTACGCTCTTCCTGCTGCAAATATCTTCGTTTCTTCACCTCTCTCTCTCTCTCCTCTCTCTCTCTCTCTCTCTCTCTCTCTCTCTCCTCTCTCTCTCTCTCTCTCTCTCTCTCTCTCTCTCTCTCTCTCTCTCTCTCTCTCTCTCTCTCTCTCTCTCTCTCTCTCTCTCTCTCACACGCAGCAATAACACATTTTTTCTCCACCCTCGTCGATCTACGGCGACAGTGTGTTTTGTGGTTTGGGTTTTGGTCAGACTCAGTGGTTTGGAGGTTTTTCTGGTCTGTATGTAATGAAGAGTTTGGTTCCTAATGAGATTTCTCCACGGAGTGAGAAAAAAACAAGAATTAGAGACTCTTACAAAATGATTGACAGCTGAGAATGAAAACAAATGATGGCACACTTTTTTTTTAAAGGTTCGTACTCGAAGGTCTCATCTATGCATGGCTCAGGATGAGAACGTGTTGTTTTGTAAATAAATGTAGTTTAGTGAAAAGAGTGAATTCATCAGATGAATTTGGGATTTTTAAAAGCGTGATAACAGTCAAACTAAATCAAATTTTAACAATTTTAACATTAACTATCCTTATGTAAAGCAACAGAGGAAAAATGTAATCCTTTAACCCTCTCTCTCTCACACTGGATCCTCTGTAGATGATCCATTTTTTTTTTTTTTTTTTTCAAAAATGGAGATATAAATGTGTTTGGAATTTAAAGACCCCATGAAGCATCTTTACTTCCTCGTTTTGGGGGCGGGACATAACACAGGGGGGGGGAGGGATCATTCAAAAGTCTAAACCAATGGGAGATCAGTCAGGGAGAGAGAGGCAGTTTGATTTCTGCCTCCATGGTACACGATGATGTCACTATTACAGATACTGTGTTTTATAGTAAGTAAAAGTAATGGGAGT